>NC_134361.1:124344893-124462393 GCF_048569485.1 Anomaloglossus baeobatrachus
CATGCTGGATAATAATTTCTGGGTAAAATCCTGAATAACAGCCCATTCTTACCTAATCCTTGCATGCAGTTCATCATACTTTCTCAGTTTTTGTCCACTCGCTTATTGAGAATCGACCACACGTTCTCAATGGGATTGAGATCTGTGGAATTTCCTGCCTATGGACCCAAAATGTCAATGTTTTGCTCACTCAGCCACACTTTTGCTCAAGCCCGTTGAGAACCTGTGGTCAATCCTCAAACGGGTGAACAAACAAAAACACAGAAATTGTGATGAACGCCAAACTGATTAGGCAAGAATGGGCTGCCATAAGCCAGGATTTGGTCCAGAAGTGGATGTCCAGCTACCAGGGAGAATTGCAGAATTGTTGAAAATGAAAGAGCAACAGTGTAATTTGGAGTCTCTTTATCAACTTGATGTACGGTATTTGTCAGTAAAAGTGTAAAAATGTATGAAATGTTTAAGTGTATTTAAGTAACCATAGAAACATCTGACTAAAAGATCTAAAAGCACAGACGCTGCCAACTTTGTGAAAACCAAAATGTGTCAGTCTCAAAACTTCTGTCCACAAACCCCTTCAATCCTGAGCATAAGAGACTGTGGTGCTATGAATTAGTTACAGATATTCCCTGCATGTGGTAGCATAGTTTTGCAATATACCAATGTTTTCGATGGTGGAGAAATACCTGTATGGTCTCATTCACACATCAAACGTACATGAGCTAACAGTTGTGGTTGTGTTTTTGTTTTTTTTTTTGTTTTTTTATAAATGGGACTTGCACATTTTAAGGACTGGGCCTACTCTATGCACGAACAGCACACAGATGCCATCTGAGAACTGTCCATTACAAACATGGACATGTGAATTTGTCCTAAAATATGGGTCATCTCTAGTATAGTGTATCCAGGAGATAGAAGTCCCTTAGTAAGAGATGTGATCTTCTTCTCGGCCTCACTCCTCAACACTCATGGTTATAAGCTTCCTAAACTATTTTAAGTGCTGCAATGTGATGCGGAGAACATGTGATGGGGACTGCAAGGTCAGATTGTCATGGATTTGTCAGTGAATGGATTTCATGGTGAGGTTTGTGTTATACACTGAAGATCAAACTTAGAGAACAATACACAATTTGTGTGTGCGCTCTGCACAGCAGCATAACGTCACTGCATGTGCGCTTCAGAGCGCAGCTGAAAAGCTCCGTTCTGAAGCTTTGGTGACTACAGAATTCATGCGCTCTGGATGCTGCCTCTGCCATAGACAGAGCGGGGGGCTGCATGCAAAGCGTACGAAAGAAGTGACATGTCACTTCTTAGAATGCAGCAAATTGGCAGCAGCTGAATGGCTGCGTTCTAATACGCCATGTGGGCATGGATTAGGCACAATCTTCATAAATTGTGCTTGGGACGCAGGACGCATGCAGTTCCGCTGCGGTGCAGATCGCAGCGTAACTGCATGAAAATATGCCACTTGGGCACAGAGCCTTATAATCATTGCAAGTAACTTTGTACTTTTCTGAAACCTCTTTTTGTCCGGATTTCAAAAATGTATATAGCTCTTCTTTAGCACGTATAGTTTCCATGGAGCAGCATCAATATTATAAGGTTTAGGAAATATACTGGTGACATTAAGAAAACAGTAATCTACATATCAGAAAAAAAATGTTTTACCTTACAAAACAGTTTTTATTGAACCAAAATAATTTCACATGCAAAATAGAAAACAAAATCTGAGCAGAAATTAAAATTGCTTGACATTAGATTGTCGTTGATACAATTTTTCAGGGTTATCCCTATATAACATCCAACAGTAATCTGCCATCATTGAGTCATTCCAAAAACCGTGGTAGCAGTGTTCCATTACTTCAATGTCCTGGTGAAACCGCTCGTCTTGTTCATCAGTTATATTCCCAAGATTCTGAGGGAAGAAATCTAAATGTGAATGCAAAAAGTGCATTTATAGAGACATGCGACATCCAAGACACTGGTTCCTATACACCATCAACATATTCTGGAGTTTTATATTTTCCTAAGATATTTTCACAGATCCACTTGAAGATTTTCCAAGATCTCAGTTCCTTATCATTTAGAGTTCCTTCAAACACATCACCTCTCATATGTTCTCTGATCTGAGGACCAACAAATACTCCTTTCTTCAGTTTTGCTGGTGAAATGCTGGAGAATTTCTGTGAAATGTACTGGAACCCTTGTGAATTTCGCTTTGCCATGGCTTTTACAAAGTTTTTAATCAATCCCAACTTTATATGTAGTGGAGGAAGAAAGATTTTTGTTGGAGCAACTAAAGGATTATGCTGAACATTGTCTCTACCTGGAGCAAAGATGTTTCTCTGTCCCCAACCACGATGAACTTCGTGCTCTACTGTATTTCTACTGTCACATAAACACAAGAAGCAACAATATTTTGTGAAACCTCCTTGCATTCCCATTGGCAGCCCAATCTCTTTAAAATCTCCACAGATATTCCATTAATGATGCTTATAATGTATAGTGTGATGCCCCTGCGGCTTCAGGCGCCACAGGTTACTGCACCTCACTAAAGATGCAGTATTCATCTTGGATACGGAGGAGATCGTCGCTGGTAACAACCACAACCACACTCACCAACACATAACATGGGGGTTCTGTCACTAGGACCAGGTTAGGGTAGGTGCTGGGGTGGCCATTACGAGGTATAGGACCTCATGCTCACTAGTTCAGGGAGGCGGGGCTTCCACAAGGGGAAGTTAGGAGCCATAATTCACACAATGAGCAGTTAGCACCGGACAGTGTCTGAGTGAGGACGTTTTTGGGAATAAGCACAGACACAAACAGTTCGGGGCCCGTGCTCTGGAGACGGAGGCTCGACCTGGGTTCTTAGGAAAAGAAGGGGAATCCCAGTGTTCGTGGAAAGTACAGAAGGCACCTGTGACCCGTTCCATGGCCCAGGAGCTGGGGTGGAGGGAAACCATCGTAAGGAGACACACAGAAGGAAACACCGGCCTCAACCTCTGAAGTATCCGGGATCGGCTAAAGCCCATCAGAGTAGCCCGGTACTCCAACCTCAGTTTGTGACCAGTGGGTAAAGACCTTGAACTGCACCTTCTGTGTTGTCCCGTCACTGCCGGCGCCCTCACAATTGCACCCTTGCACCATAAGGTGACTACTATCGCCATCATTTTCCCTGGGGCCACAGCTCTGCCTGTGGAGAGCTGAACCATCTGAGCTGTGTTGTCATCCGCCCAAGCAGAGAAGTCCCTCAGCAGCGGCTAACATTGGTCGCACACCGCAGGTGGCGTCATGAACAACAACTACCCCCCTTGTTCCCATCCCCAGCCTTTTTATTGACACCCAGAGTCACAGAACTGGGCAAGGCAACCGCGTCGTCCCAGGAGAAGTACTGCGGCCCAGTGACAAGTAACCCCCGACGACACTGTGGGCAGGTCAATAGCATCCAAAACAAATGACAGATCTTCATAACTTTCCTTTAGATGACATGAATGAGCAATAGGGATTAATAGTTTCATATTTCCATTGTGAAGTAACACTGCTTTCAAACTTTTCTGGGATGAGTCAATAAACAATCGCCAATCTGCAACAAGATACTCTTGATTCAGTTCTTCAAAGAGGCCATTCATATTGTTACAGTACCCAATTACTCCATCAACTGTGAAAAATTGGGGTAAAATGTTATTTCTGTTTCGGTAATAACAACTTTGACATCATCATGAAGAAGATTCTTCTGTTTCGACCTAGATGCAAGAAGTTCAGCTTTATCATTTGACAATGAAAGGTCTCTGATGAGCTATTTTAATTCATGTTGAGTAAAGCTTTTTTGCTGCTGCATCAGGTACATACACATCTTGACTTGAGGTCTCCATGTCTTCGCCAGTAGCTTCAGCTCCATAGTCTTCATATTCTACTTCATTTTCATCCAATCCAGACAACGGTGGTACAGGAACTGGCCTAATCTCAAATTCAAGTTCAGGGTAATTAATCTTATGTTTGTTATTTGTAGAAAAGCCCTTCAGTTTGACAAAACAAAAGTAGCAGTCATCACTAATGTTTGGGTTCTCTCCAAATCATGGGAACAGCAAATGGCTTAGCCACTTTCCTCATATTCAACCAGTCACGAAGACCATTTCAACAACTTGAGCATATCACATGAGGGGCCCAGCATACATTGAAAATGCAAAAATAATGTAATAACAAAAAATACTTCTATCTCAGAAACTTTGATAGAGCAAAACAAAGCATATTTCTTGGAATCAGCACATCAAAATCCATAGAACACACATATATTACCTTTGCTGATGATTTTTTTGTGTTGCCCAGTGTTATCTGACAAACCTTATTTATTTAACTGGCAGCCTAACTTTCCAGTTTTTACTGACTTTGTAAAAATGGTGTGCTGTTCCAAAGTGACAGAAACTCTCCGGAAGCAGGTTGTCCAGATGAAGGCCAAAAGTGTGATCCTATCGGCCATACCAAGAGAAGTTGGTCATTCCAAGTCTGTGTGATTTTTTTTTTTTTTTTTTTTCAGAATATTGCATCTTTATAACATCAGAAACTTTCTTTCAAGTCTCCCTTAAAAGACAAATGCAAGAGAGGACAGGATTTTGCAGAGAATCTCCATGGGTAATTGTTTCAGCACTGCAGCTGGAATTGCTTGCCAGTGCAGCACTGAACAGGGTAAAGATCTGTGTTGTCATACAGTGTCACGATGTTTAAGAACATTTGGACTGCAAGCCCACTCTGCAGTGACCAAGCCTCTGTTGAGGAGCATGTTCAGTGGACGGAGGAGAAGTGGTCCACAGTTCATTTTAGTGATTGAAAGCAAGTTTAATTTTTTTGAGTCTGATGGGAAATATTATGTTCGTTGAAAGATTGAACTCTAAATGTGTTAAGATGTCAGTGACATGTGGTGAAGGAAGTGTCATGGTTTGGGCAATGTTTTCTGCAGCAGGAGTTGGACCTCCATATAGGTACATGGCAGAGTGAATGCAAGTGTGTATCAGAACCTTCTTCAAGAACATGTGGTTACTTACTTGCGGTCATCACTCAATCAGCTAGCAATTTTCATGGAGGACAATGTCCCCTGTCACACAGCAAAACGGGTAAAGCAGTTACTGGAAACAGAAAACCTTAAAATAATGAAATGGCCAGCCAAGTGTCCTGATCTAAACCCAATAGAAAACCTCTGGAAAATCTTTGGTGACAAAGTTATAGCCAAGAAACCCACAACAACATTCAAATAAATGTAGAAGAGACTGGAAGACAAGTGGATCACAATCACACCAGAGCAATGTGAGAGACTAGTGATGACCTCTGGCCACAGATGTGCTGAAGTCATTCAAAGCAAAGGCCTGTACACTTCCTACTGATTGATTGACTGTTGTTACCTTCAGAAAATGTTATTATAATTTTTCTCTGTGCTACAGTCATTGTTCTCTAATTATGATCATCATGCTTTGGGCAAAATATGGGTTTTATGTTGATAACCTTTTGGATCTTTTTTAAAACACTGTCCTAGTGGTATGGTGTACCCCTTACAAAAAAAACCTTCAGATATTGATAAATGTAGATTACATGATTTCTGAAAAAAGCAAGCGATCATACACTGGAGATCAAAATTTGAGAACAATATCTTTGTGACAGTTGCACATAGTGGATTCTGTATCTTCCTAGAAGCTGTGAATCCCAAGCGCTCTAATTATCAGTCCCTTAGATAACCGTATGATTGTACTCCACACTTCAAAAGCATCAACGGATAGTTTTAACTCAGCTTGAAATGATGACTTGTAGAAAGACCAGGAGAAACGCTGTAGTTTTCTTCTAGAATCTTGTATTAAGTACAAAGTAAAGGCAGGTGAAAATGAATAATCTGTACAGGGTTGTAGACATGTCTTCAGCAATGGTTCCTCTCTAGACTAAACTGAGGAAGAAAGGGAGGAGCTTTCTATACAGAAGCCAACTAAAGGAGGAACATGGGGACAAACTTCATACAGTCTAAATCTACTTAGTAACAATAAGGAATTTGCTGATAGGAGGAAAAATATGCAATGCAAGAAATATATACAACACGTTGTTCCCATTCATGGGACACAACACTCCCCGTCTGAAATCATCTGATTTCACAAGTCCTTGTACGACGTAAGGAGTCGATCCGGTCCCTCGATGTCATGAAACCTGTAACGAGAAAAGGAAACACAAAAAATGCAACGGTAATGCACTGAATTCAAGTCCATGCTTGGTCGATGATGCATAGTCCTTGCGTAAAAATGTAAAAGTAGAAAAAATGAATTTGAGTTCAACAAACCCATCTTCAGATTGGGGAAGCCACAAATATGCCAACTCTTCCTCCAACCCAATAATCCAACGGTAAAGTTTTAGTCCAAAGGAAAGGTTCAAGGTTCAATTGGACTTGGACAGTTGTGTCTCAGTACAGCAGGGGTAAAGAAAGGTACGCTCCCCGCTGTGGCAGTATCCAACGACAAAGTTAGTTCATATAACGTCCTCCTTCGGTAAAAGTAGCACGAGTTCGGTGACTGGACAAAAGAAGATTTGTGTTGTACCGCCCTTTGTCACCTTCACTTCTACCTTCCGGGTCTTTCCATCGTCGCTGAGTACAGCTTTGGTGATGAGTCCCATTGGCCACTCGATGAGCCGCTCTCTTTCAGCAAGACGTCTCCAACTTTCAGGTTAGGAGATGACTTCTGCCATTTGTGACGGCTTTGAAGCAGATGCAAATACTCGGTCTTCCACCGATGCCAGAACACGTTGGACAGATATTGTACTTGCTTCCATTGACGTCTGAAAATGTCCTTTTGATTGAAGTCCCCAGGAGGGACTGAAACAGCTCCAATTTTCTGTGTGAGGAGTGTGGCTGGAGTGAGAATCATTGGAGCGTCGGGGTCGGATGATACAGGAACCAGAGGTCTGGCGTTTATTATAGCAGATACCTCTGGAAGGTCACCAGCACTTCGTGGGTGACAGGAAGTTTGTGATTTAGTAGCATGGAATCAAAGATTGTTCGTGCGATTCTGATCATGCGTTCCCAGGATCCACCCATGTGGGACGAGTGTAGGGGATTGAACACGCAGGTACAGCCGTTGTCAGCGAAGAAGTTGTTTAGCAGCCTTGGCCTTGGAGACCGAAAGGGCAATGGGGCTACCAAACTGTTAGTGATTTTGAGAGAGCTCTTTATCCATAATCTTTATGAATTCCTTGTCTCCTCTCGTTGGTGCCAACTTGTTGTCTTCATTTGTAGACTCAAACACTGTTGACCCGAAGTCGTCATCCCAGGGATGGTATGCGTCCGCGCAGTCGAGTGGCTGCTGTCGCCACCTGGTGTCGCTAAGCCTCTCTTTCATCCAGTAGTGATGCGGACATGGTTGAAAGTGAGTGCCGCGACCATTTGGGAGAATGTGCGTCTTGTAGGAGGAGATCGCGTCGGGCCTCTTCATTCTGCCCACGCAGACGTTTCCTATGATCACCAGCCTAAGTCGTAGCACTGAGCGAATGGCGCGTCGTGTGGCCCATTGATTTGTTGGTGTACTTTGTGTAGCCGGAGGATGTCCCTTCCAAGCAGAATCAGGATTTTTGCACTATGATCGAGAACTGGGATGTTGCTGGCGATAGTTCTCAGGTGAGGGTGGTGAAGTGTTGGAATCTCTTCCCGGTTAGCTGGTATCTGGTTGCACTCTGAGTGTCGGTAGAGGTATCTCTACGGTATTTTCAAGAGATGTTACCACGAGACCACTGACTCTTCTTCCCCAAGTTTCTGAGATGCCGCTGCAAGTACCTAATGTGTAAGGGTAGGCATTTCCTTTTAAGCCAAACAAGTCGAAGAGTTCGGACCTGGCCAGTGACCTGTTGCTCTGGTCGTCCAGGATGCTGTACACCTTTAAGGCCCTTTCTGGGTGACCTTTGGGATATACCTTTTACTAGGCATATTTTTGCACAAGACTTGTCCCAGAGATCTTCTCCACAGACTTCAGTGCACGAGGAGGATACTGTGAGGTGGTTTGCAGCTTGGCCTGTACTCTCCCCGCCATGACTTGTGGTAGGAGAAAGTGTAGGTGCAGGATCAGGCTGAGATGGGTGGAGCGCTTGTATGTGATCTGTGCTGTCACTCTCCATGCACTTAATTGTAACCTTACAGTCCTTGGCAAGGTGTTCTGTAGAGGCACAACACCTGAAACATACCCCCAAACCTTTTCAAGAGTTTCTTTCGTTCTTGAAGGGGTTTCTTCCTGAAGCCAATGCACTTCTTTAGGGAATGTGGCAGTTTGTGAATAGGACACTGGCGGTTCGGATTTTCTGCCTTCCCGCCTTCATTGCCCTTGTCTGGTGCTGACGTTGGTGTAACTGGTAGAACATCGGTCTTTTTGACTGATACTGGGCCCGTACATTTTCTGTCATTTTGAGGAGTGCTCTCATATGTGGGAGCTGGTGAAGTGGAGCCTGTGGGTTCTCCACAGGTGAAGCTGGGGTCTGCCTTACGTTCCGCGATGCCGTTTATGAACTCGCAGAAGTAGTAGAATGGAGGGAAGGAGACTTGGTGTTCCTTTTTTTTTTTTTTTTTTTTATATATATATAGTTTGTTCCTACCGTGGTCCACCTTTCCTGCACATTGTAAGGTAACTTGGCGACTATGGGTTTCACCCCACGAGCGGTGTCCAGGTAGCTGAGGCCAGGTAGGTGTGTGTCTGTTTTGGCCAGCTGGAGCTCTGACAGCAGGTCACTGAGTTCCTGGTACTTTGAAGCATCCTTGCCAGATATTTTGGGAAGGTCGTATAGTTGTTTCAGCAATGCATCTTCAATTGCTTTGGGACTGCCGAAGCCTTTCTCTAGTCTGTCCCATGCGATTGAGAGACCAGTTGTTGGGTCGCTGATGTAGACGGATCTGAGTGTTTTGATTCTCTCGGTAGACCGTGGCCCTAGCCACCTGATTAGCAAGTCCAGCTCTTCAGCAGCCGTAATGCTAAGGTCACGCGTTGCGGTTTTGAAGGCACACTTCCACCCTCTGTAGTTTTCGGGCTGGTCATCAAACTTTGTGAGACCGGTGTTGGTGAGTTCTCAGCGGATCATGTACCTCGCAAAGTCAGACATGTCTGATCTTTCCGACATTGGAGGCACATTTGCTGACTGCGTGGTGCTGGTTGCGTGGTTTATAGCTTCTCGGTTCAGGAACGTGGGAAAGTACGGAGTGGCGTAGCCGTTTAGACCAGTGATCGGTTTGGTGTGTAAGTCTCTGTTGTATGCGGGGCCGGAACTACACAGTTGTTGGGAGTGTAGTGCCTTTCCGGCATTTATTTATTTAATCGTATGAACGTATATCTTACCATCATATAAAAGTAAACACCAGACAATAGACAGTGATTGAAAAATATCAAAAGGATAAAAAAATCAAATTTGAATATCAAGATTTTCTATATATGCAATAGCGTTATCATTTACAATATAGAAATCCTTCTTATCACCATGGTAGGATCTCAGGGGGCACTCCTCAACAATGTGCTGGATAGTTTGACGATCAGCTCCACAGTCACAGGTCGGAGAGTCATATTTTCCCCACTTATACATAAAATCTGCACAGACGCCAGAGTTTGTTCTGATACGATTTAGAGTAACCCATGTTTTCCTTGGTAGATTGAAGCCTGGTGGAGGGTTTTGTAAATTAGGGAACACTTGGGGATCACAGTCTACTACATTGACCCAAATTTCTCGCCATTTCTCCTCTAAATTGAAGTCTTGTTCATACAAGGTGATTGCAGTTCGGATGGGTGGGTGTCTTGATTTCAATCGTTGTATTGTAACATCTCTGATATTTTGGTGTATTGGAAGTTTTTCATTATTCCCTACTTTAGTGTATTCTTTAAGTAGGAGCTTTTGTCTTCTTAGATTTGCGGGTGCGATATGACTCAGCACAGGTAACCAGTGAACAGGTGTAGGTCTAATAGCACCAGATATTATACGCAAAGAGTTGTTCAGCTGAGTGTCAATTAAGTTTACATGACAGCTATTTAACCATGCTGGAGCACAGTATTCTGCAGCAGAGTACACGAGGGCAAGAGTAGATATTCTCAAAACAGATGTTGCCGAGCCCCAGGAGGATCCACAAAGTTTCTGAATAATATTATTGCGTGCTTTCAGTTTCTGTGCCAATTTATCCAGATGGGATAAGTACTTAGGTGTAACCCTTGATAGAAGTCTAACTTTTAAATCCCATCTGGATAAATTGGCTTGCCGGCATGTTGCATGTAGACGTGGGCATATAGAGGTTGCTGATGCGCAGGGTATGGCTGTGCATTGGAATATGAAGCGGGTTCAGGCTTGAAAGTCTGAGGTACATTGGACTGACCTGGAAGGCTGGAAGCTGTAGGTGGATCAGTGTCTTGAAGCTCTGGAGAAGTGTTAGCACTGATGGGAATGTTGATGGTAGTTGGCAGTTCGTCAGCTTGGCTCAGCATGTAATCTCTTGTACGCTTAAGTGAGTCTTCTGTGTCGAGATCACACAAACTGGCGCTGCCTTCTTGGCTCCCACCCAGAGCTTGCTCAAAGACCTTTTAGCCTTGCCATGGCCGCCACATGTTCACATTTCTTCTGTAGGGCTTCAATTTCTGCTTCCTTGCGTGCAGATTCTGCTTTTATCTCTGCTTCTCTGCGTGCAGATTTTGCTTTCATCTCTGCTTCTCTCTGGGCGAAGATGGCTTGTACTTTTATTGTTTCTGCTTCAGCGCGTGCCTTTATGAGCTGCTCGTTAAGGGTCGAGTACCTTGATGAGCCTGATTTGAGTGAGTGCCTTGAGCTGTTAATGGACCTGGAATTGTAAGATGCTGCTCCTGACATTTGCGCCATTTTTGCTTCAGTCTCGCTCACAATGTCGCACACGGTTTGGTCTCGTTCAGCATTAAGCTGTTGGAAGTCCTGTAGTTCTTTTTGAGACTCAGACGTATTTGATCTCAGCAGGGTAGAGGAATATTTTTTACAAATATCTTTGTAGGACTGGTATGTTGAGTACAGTTGTTCAAGCGCTTCCTCTGGTGGTAGCTCATGATCACCGGGTGCAGATAAAACAGTCACTTGTTTTTGCACGCTTTGACACAATGTTGTGTGCGTAAGCAGTTCACTTCTGGCTGTTTTCTAGGTTCTCTTTAACCTTCCATGTTGGTTTGGTAAACCGCTTAGATCTTTCACTGTAATTTAAGTGTGAGTCCATGTCTTTCTCCTGTTGCTCTAGAGCAGGAACTGAAATTGTTCTTTTTATATCCATCAGGAAGGGTGAATGCTGCTCTGCACTGGTTGTCAGGGAAACCTATACAATGTTGCAAATTAGCTGGGAGCAGCCTGAGTTTGAAGAATGTATTTGCAGAGTCTCTGGCTGCAGCTTACAATTAGCTTATGGGTGATTCTAGGTTTATAGCTGCACACAGTTCTGATGAGGCTGGTTTCACACTTGCGTTGAACGGCATCCGTTGCATTGCGTTGTGTGACGGATGCAACGGATGCGTTGTATATAATGGCACAACGGATGCAACGGATCATAGAAAACAACGGAAAGCTTTTTTTTTTTTTTTTAGCTGAGCGCCTCTCACATGCCGGCGGCCGGGCGCTCAGCTGAACGTTCGGCCACCAAAAAACAAAGTTTCTGTGATTTTTTTTTTTTTTCTTTTTTAAAAAAAAACAAAAAAAAAAAAACATGCGCAGTGAAAAATAAAGGTTTCCGCCGCTCTAAAAAACGTTACATGCTGCGTTCCTTCCGCCCAACGCAGTGTCAAAATAACAACGCTGCGTCGTCCAGCGGATGCAACGCTGACACTTGCGTTACAGTGCGTCGTCCATACAAGTTTATGGAGAACAGTGCAGTGCGTTTACGGACTGCGCTATTCTCCGTAGTGACGGACTGCGCTGAACGCAAGTGTGAAAGTACCCTAACAGGTTAATACTTTACAGGGCACTTTCTGTCTGAAGTTGCTATCAAGTTTTATGCTGTGGCTTGTTATCAGCCCCTTGGGGTAATCCTTTCTCTGGATTGTATGCAGTACAGCACTCCTGGACACTGGTTCTTTACTGATATATGTATACTAATCCCGATCACAGCTAGTCCTTTTGACTATTCTGTATCTTCCTAGAAGCTGTGAATCCCAAGCGCTCTAATTATCAGTCCCTTAGATAACTCTATGATTGTACTCACACTTCAAAAGCATCAACAGATAGTTTTAACTCAGCCTGAAACGATGACTTGTAGAAAAACCAGGAGAAACACTGTAGTTATCTTCTAGAATCTTGTATTAAGTACAAAGTAAAGGCAGGTGAAAAGGAATAATCTGTACAGGGTTGTAGACATGTCTTCAGCAATGGTTCCTCTCTAGACTAAACTGAGGAAGAAAGGGAGGAGCTTTCTATACAGAAGCCAACTAAGGGAGGAACATAGGGACAAACTTCATACAGTCTAAATCTACCTAGTAACAATAAGGAGTTTCCTGATAGGAGGAAAAATATGCAATGCAAGAAATATACACAACACGTTGTTCCCATTTATGGGACACAACATAGTGCCATTAAACAACTACCCTCACGGTACACCTATGCTTAACAACTGCCATGTCAAGTGTATCCACTGAAAATACAGCCTTGTAAATGCATCTTTGGGCCTGGTACACACATGGCATTTTAATAAAGAATTTACTTTTTTTTTCTTCTTCTTCATGGTTTGACTATAAATAATGCATCAAAACCTGCACTGTATGGTCCTGGCCAAAATCCCTACAATGTGGCTGCTCTATTTGGGTATGTACACATAATGTCATTTTCAGGTGGGTCCACCCTGAAACCTGCCTGAAAAAATGCTTACTGGGAATCTGTCACCAGATTTTTGCTACCCCATCTGAGGGCAGCATAATATAGATACAGAGACCCTGATTCCAGTGATTGTGTCACTTACTGAGCTGTTTGCTGTCATTTTGATAAAATCGATGTTTTCTCTGCTGCAGATCTAGCCATTATACAGAGCTCATAAGTACGCTGGACTACCTACAGCACGCCAAGTAGTCTTGTAATAATAATCTACTGCTGATTAATCAGTGATTTTATCAAAAATACACTAAGCAGCTCAGTAAGTGACACATCACTGGAATCGGGGTCTCTGTCTCTACATTATGCTGCTCTCCGATAAGGTGGCAAAAACCCGATGACAGATTCCCTTTAAGAATGTTAAGAAGAATGAACATAAGCAACACAGTATTAAAATGACTTAACTGTGCATATGTTAACTCTTTTTGAGCTTCTTTTAAATGCTTGAGCTGCTTACTATTGTATACACAATGGGAAATAAAATTTATCAAACGCAGTTGTTTACACAGGCAGACTACGGTAAATGCACACTCAGCGATCTGTAATAAATTGTTGGTTTGCACATAAGCTGCTGCTGTCCTGGACAGTGCGAGGCCTAAGAGCCGGCAGCTACCATAAGAAATATTAATTTTCTCCTGCATGCTGCACTGTTACCTTAGTAGTACAACCGGGCACTTTCATAACACTGTTAAACTGCAAATTATCCCTATATTGCCAGGTAATAGAATTATCAGACTTGGGTTCCATTTTAAGAACCTCCTTGACCCTATATCAATAGGCTCTTTTCCATCTTCTCTAGTTAAAGAACATTCTTTCTATTTACTGGTGCCTAGAACTGAACTGCACATTTCAGATAAGGTCGCACTGACACTTTGTACAGTTGTAAAGTGGTAGTATTACATTCCTGTGCCTCAAGTTCATACCTTTTTAATGCACAACAATATCCTGCTTACCTTTTTAAAAGCTAATTGACTTTTTTTTAATTAAAACTCTCACCTGAACTCCGGAGGTCACCCCGGCGTGTCTGCAGCTGTCATGAACTGAACCGCAATTGCCGGGGAATCACTCGGCGCTCGCGGTACAGTCTAGGCTGCATGCCGGATCTCAAGTGAGCGCTCCGGAGTGCAATGCAGGTACCTGAATCCAGGCCTGGCATTACTGGAGATTCCTCCGGTAACCAGTCCAACGCTGGCCATATATATCCTATTTTGGCTATAAGTGGGGGGTCTCAGTGTGACCATCAACAC
Organism: Anomaloglossus baeobatrachus; assembly: GCF_048569485.1. Classification (NCBI taxonomy): domain Eukaryota; kingdom Metazoa; phylum Chordata; class Amphibia; order Anura; family Aromobatidae; genus Anomaloglossus; species Anomaloglossus baeobatrachus. The sequence continues at coordinate 124,358,993 of NC_134361.1, forward strand.
TGATCCAACAGTTAACTAACTGTGACAGTATATTAAATGGTTGTCCCAAAGGAAATCTCGTTTTCAAATCAAGAAAGAGACAAATGCATACTGGGCTGTACAGTTAGGGCTAGGACACACGGCGAGTAAAACGGAGAGAGTGGAATGCAACAAATTGCATTCCATGTAGAACCATATTACTGAGACCAATCCCATCTGCGATTTTTATTTCTCGGCCCTAATCGGACTGAGAAAACAATCGCTGCAGGTGGAATTTGATCTGTTATCACTCGCACCCATACAAGTCTGCGGGTGCGAGAGAAACCTCACTCTGCACTCGTATGACACTGGAGTGCAGTGCGATAATCACATCAGCTGACAATGTAGGAGATTAATCCCTACCTCTCCTCCACAGCTATAATTGCATCACCATAGCATGACACTCTGAGCCCACTCGCAACAGAGCGGGAGCCAGGGGTCATTAGCATAACGCATCAGATGTAAATGCTTGTGTGGCCTTACCTTTTATCACTGTGAGAGTCTGGTTGCAATTTGTATTTTAAATCATAGCATTAGTACACCATACTCAATGGATGTCATACCATGAATACTGTATAGGTGGAAATGCAGTTTTCTCTGCAATCTGTTCTATATGGTAATGTAGTATGTTTGGAGGTACATTTTAATGGATAGCCCTGTCATACATGAGTATACTAAGTTAACCTGGAAATGTTCTTTGCACTTAATTATTAGGGCTCATAGATGTTAGAGAAAGTTCTATTAGACCTCATTCACACATCATGTTTCAGATTATTTTTTTTTTTTTAACGTCCGTTTTCACAAGTATTGGAGACATGGACCCATTAAAATCAATGGGTCTGCACATACGTCCATATTTTGACATGGACCGTGTGGAGCACACGTGTGTCCGTGTACTCCACATGGCGACATGTCCATTATCTTCCAGCAGCACGCGTGTCACATGGACTGCACACACACTGATGTTATCCATGTGACACGTGTGGAGACACTGGGCTCAAAGGGTGATCTCGTCCGCTGGCCCGGCTGCCTTTAGAAAGACAGCGTGGCTCAGGGCTCATCCCAACTGAACGCCGGCCTCCTTAACTGTGGGCGTAGCACTACTCAGACAACACAGGGTGAGGGAACCACAATAATTAGACTTTATTGGATCCCCAAACAATTAACGGCACATAACACATAACCAGCAAAACACAAATGTAACGAGCAACAGAGTCTCACCCTTCCGCTGGCTCACCAGGGATTTAGAATGTCCATGCCTCAGAGGTCCCAGGGCTATTTACTCCAATCCAGCAGCACTCCGCTTTTGGCGGGCACCCACCGAGAAAGGAATAATGCCAGATTTAGGAAGCTGGCTGAGGTCTGCAAAGTCTGTAACAAGTGACTGAACTGTCCCAACCTGAGTGTCCTCCTTAGGTAGTCCTGGTATGATGATATAATCCTGGCAGCCGGAGTCGAAATCCCTAGACTGTGGATATGGTCTCCAACCGGAACCGGAGTCCCTAGATTGAAGCCAGAAGGTATCCTGATCCTCTAGTCAGCTCCTAAGAGCTTAGACTAGATCCATCAGCATCCATCAACAACCTGGTGGCTTAAAGAAATCCCTTTTATAGCCACAGCCTTCCACTTGGATACACTGCGTCCTCATCGATTGGTTGGACAAGATCGCCTCTCCCATTGGATGAATCTCAAGCTGCATGGACAATGTTCATCCAAATGATGTCTACAGAAAGACTGAGGGTATACATGTAGTCTGGAATGCACAGACTAGATAATTGCTACTAAGGTAATCACATTAGCAATACACAACTACAATACAATGATTACTGGAAGAGTCTGGAGAAACCATAGCTAAGAAACTTTAACCCATGAGAGGCATTGGGTGTCCATGTCGTTACAACACGTACTGGAAGAAACACAGGTGACTCAAAAATAAAGAATTTTTATAATTGACAGTCTCCTGCGCTGCTGTCTCTGCCTCTGCTGTTGCTTCTAGGCCCACTTATTGCATATTCAGTGCACTCAGCGCGGACTCTGAAGTAATAGCCGCGTCTGAGAGAGGCAAGTATACGAGCTCATGCTGTCAGTGTACTATTCTGATGTCACACGGATAGCACAGGGACAGCAAACTTAAAACACACACATACATACTGTCACCACAGACTGTGCAAAACGTTCGTTTTTTGCATGGACATGTGAAGGAGGTCTTAAAGGATGATGTACACACAACACCTTTTAGATTTTGGTGTACCAGTTGAGTTTTTCAAGCAGGAGATGCTTTAAGGGCATCTGTCAGTAGGCTCAACCACCCCTGAGCACACGCTAGCATTTTCTTTTTTTGTTTTCAGCGCTGCAGTCAGGGCCGGCTCCAGGTTTTTGTGGGCCCTGGGTAAAAGTGTCTGTGGGCCCCATCCAAATGTAGACACGCACATACAGGCATATGTACATGTGCTGCCCCCGTGCAAGCAGCCGGCGTTGCTCGGGTCCGGGCCTTCAGGGGTGGTGGCTCGAGGGTCTCCGAACCCGGGTGTCTCGCGGACACGCCGAATAAATGGGGGACGTATATGTATGGGCTGGGCCGTATTAAGTTCGTGACGCCACCCACGGTGTGTGGTGAGGTGGGACACCACCGCTGTTGTTATGGGGCACCCAGGGGAGATGTCGTGCAGCAAATTGTTAACCCCTCCATGGGCAGGGATGGTGTCCCCGGGACCCGGTGGCTCAGTGCAGGGGAGATGACGACCGCAGGGGGTGCTGGTGTACTCACAGTTAGTAAAACACACAAGTCTCTGGTAAACCAAGGTGATGGTGGCCGGTGCCGCAGCCGGTTGCGTTCGGGATCGAACCGGCTGGTGGTCTCTGTCCTTTTCTTGCACTGTTGTGTAAGGTGGACTTTCCCAGTATGAAACGTAGGAGTCCGCTCCCGGCTGGATGTGGCCTAAGGAGCCGTGCCCGCAGACGCTGGCCCATGGGATCTATGGGCCCTGGCGGTGACCTCTTATCCCTAATCGGTGGGCTGTTGTTTTCTATGAGGGACTTTGAGTGGGACAGGACCTCTAGTCCTGGCCTCAATCGGTTAATTAACCAGTTCCACTTTTTTCTATTTCCTGGCTTCAGGGTCCGAGGTCCCCCCTTTGTGCTACGGTTTCCGGGTCGGTTCCCCGTGTTGGTACCGGCGGGCTACAACCCTGGCCCGGTCCACCTCGGTTCCGCCGAGCCATCTTCCCGTCTCCTGCTGACGGAGACCACCGTCTGCCTCCTAGCCAAGGCACCAGGCACCAGGCACTCCTACCCTGGTACTGATCAACTTGAACTTCACCGCTGGAGCAACACTTAGCTGCAGTCCACACTCCTCTCCAAACTGAACTCTTAAGCAATCTGCCTGTTTTTTCTCGCCCTGGCCTGTCTGGACCCCTGGTTGGGCAAGTCCCAACCGCCTGGTCACTCCCACTGGTGTCTGTCTGTCCCTAAGGTGGTGACTAGGGTTTTCTGGTTGTCTGTGTGTTTCCTAGTGAGGGAAGGTGTTATGCAGGGGCCTATTTGTGAGTACCTGGTTTTGCCAGGGCATCACATACATATACATATTTATAGACAAATTTACAAAAATACATCTAAATAGACATACATATAAACAGTCATATACACTGACATACATAGCTATGCACATCATACATACAAACACATTTAGAGAAATTTCTAATATGAGAAAGCTGGCAGCAGCCCCACTCACCTCCCCTGCTTGTCGCCCATCCAGCTCCTCCCGGGCATGTGGCTTTGCCTCGCTTATTGGTGGCAATGACTAACCGACATGGCTGTGCACAGTGCACACTGACACTGCTGTATATACATTACAGGAGATGCTGGGGATACACAGCATTACGGGGACAAACAGATTTAGAGGAAGACATTCAGCTCTTGAAGGGGTATACAGCACTGGAGTGGAGGGCACATATATTTTTGGGGGGTATAGAGCAGTGGGGTAAGAGTACATACAGCTCTGGGGGTATAGAGCATGGAAGTGGGGGGGGACAAAGCTTTGGGGGGGTATACAGCACTGGGGTGGGAGGACATACAGCTCTGAGGGTCAAACTGCTCTGGGGTGGGGGGTATACAGCTCTGGGGTGGGGGGACATAGAGCTCTGGGGGAGTATAACGCATTGGGGTGGAAGTACAAACAGCTCTGGGGGGTATGCAGCACTGTGGTGGGGGGACATACAGTTGTGGGGTGCATAAAGCACAGAGGAAAGACCATTCTGGGGAGTGTATACAGTACTGTGGTGGGGGAAGACTGTTTCTGTGGTATATATCACACTGGGGTCGGGACAGACAGTTGTAAGGGTATACAGCACTGGGGTCAGGAGACAGACAGACAGTTTTGGAGGGTATACAGGACTGTGTCGGGGCAGACAGTTCTGGGAGGATATAAAGCACTATGGTGGGGGGCAGACAGTTCTGGAAGGTATACAGCACTGCGGTCACAGGACAGAGTTCTGGGAGGGTATACAGTATTGGGGTCAAGTGACAGACAGTTCTAAGGGGGACATACATCTCGGCAGGATGCTGGTGCTGCGGCTTCTCTTCATGGTAGACGTAAGGGTATATGCTAGAGTGTATGGGCTACTTCCAGGTACCTTCTCTTCATCTGTGGGACAGTAGGTTCAGCACACTGGGCGCTAGCTCTGCCCACAGATAAACTTCAATGCTCCTGCACACAAAGCTTAACAGTGACACAAGTGTGGCTTTCAGCCGAGCACTGCGGTCCCCGGAACTCTGCCCGAGGGCCGCAGGATACATCACTGCCCCTAACAATGGTGAGTGGTGTGTCCCCCCCCCCCCCCGGAGGTCCAGGGCCCCGGCACTTGCCCTGGTGTGCTGGTTGCTTATGCCGGCCCTGGCTGCAGTGATGCTTTTAATCTAAGGTCCCTGCCCCTAGTAATATACTCGCCCTCCGATGTCTTCAACTTTTTCCACCCTTCTGTGGTCCTGCAGCACCATCTTGTACCTGTAACATCTTATTTTCTGGAAGTCAGAAGGTAGGTCACAAGCTTCCAGTGCATTTCTGAGCATCAGAATGAAGCTTTAATAGAGATGTATTGAGTTGTGACCTCCAGCACGCTTCATGAAACAATAGAAAGATAAAGATGCTGGAAGGTGAGCATAAGAGTAGTGTCAGTGAAATTAGATTGAAAGCACCACTCCAGTGGTAAAATAAAAAACAAAAACGCTAGAGTGGTGCTTTAAGTAGAAGGGGGCGTTACCAGCGTGATGGCTGCTCTCCGGATCTCACTGCAGGGCTGTGTGTGATTATAACGGTTCATTCACATCTGCATGTGAAATATAGCGCCATTGTTGCTTCTGAAACCATCTTTTGCGTGTCATGCCGCATGCCATGCGAGTGCAGTTTTCTCCCTCGCCTAGTCTGTGTCACATCGTTTTTTTCACTTCTATTGACTTGTATTGGCAAGATACACTCCACGCACAGCATGCTGTGATTTGCCCTACACGCCGAATTTTGCACAGGAAAAACTCAGATATGCTCTGCCCTTTTGTTTAACATTGGTGCATGTGCAATGTGATTTATTCTCGCATTGCACTCTAAGATTTTATACACAGATTCAAGTGAACCATAACTGACACATCTGCAGGGTCCTCTCAACTTCAGCCTCCATCTCACAGGCAATTAGTGTTACAATACAGCAGAGCTGTGAGAGCTGCAGCTACAGTGTTTGTAAAGAGAGGAAGTTCAGGCCTCTTGTTCTGTCAGTTACATGTTTCACACTGGTAACTTCGCTTTCATTTACAATAAGCCCTGAAGGCATATTCTCATGCAGATTGGTCTGTCCCATAAACCCCAACAGCTCATTTACATATTAAGAAAATATAGATTTCTCTGGAATAAGAAATGGAAGCAGCACTCCAAAAGTAGTACAAATTATAGGCTTTTTGCAAAATCTTACCAAAGCCATAACATTTTATTTATTTTAACTTCAGTCTACATAGACATATGAGAGGTCTTTTTTTTTGTGGAACGAGTTGTACTTTTGAATGACTTCATTCATTTTACCATATTCAGAACTGGAATGTGAAATGTACTCTATTTTTAACACAATTTTTTTAGAATTGTACATTCAGTTTCCGAAAGGGTTTTTATCAAATGTCTTTATCATCAGAGACTATTCACCCTTCAGCCCCGGGGCACTTTCCGTTTTTGCGTTTTTGTTTTTTGCTCCCCTTCTGAAAGCCGTAACTTTTTTATTTTTCTGTCAATCTTGCAATATGAGGGCTTGTTTTTTGCGGGACAAGTTGTACTTTTAAATTAAACCATACGATTTACCATATAGTGTACTGGAAAACACAAAAAAATTCCAAGTGTGGAAAAACTGCAAAAAAAAAGTGTGATGGCACAATAGTTTTTGGGATGTTTTATTCACGGTATTCACTATATGGTAAAACTGATGTGTGGGTATGATGCCTGAGGTCGGTGCGAGTTTGTAGACACCAAACATATAGGTTTACTTGTATCTAAGGGGTTAAAAAAATTTCACAAGCTTGTCCAATAAAAGTGGCGCACGTTTTGCGCCATTTTCTGAAACACGTAGCGTTCTCATTTTTCTGGCTCTATGGCTCAGTGATGGCTTATTTTTTGCGTCTCGAGCTGTCATTTCTAATGGTACCATTTTTACGCAGATGCTACGTTTTGATCGCCTGTGATTGCATTTTGCGTAAAACTTGCGTCGACCAAAAAACGTAATTTTGGCGTTTGGAATTTTTTTGCCCCTACGCCGTTTACCAATCAGATTAATTGATTTTATATTTTGATCGGGCATTTCTGAACACGGGGATACCAAATATGTGTATATTTATTTATTTATTTTTTAACCCATTAATTTTAATAGGGGGAAGGGGGGGTGATTTGAACTTTTAGGGTTTTTTTAATTTTTTTTTTTATTTTACTAGTCCCCCTAGGGGGCTATAGCGATCAGCAATCCGATCGCTCTTCTCTATCTGCTGATCACAGCTATACAGCTGTAAACAGCAGATTCAGTCACTTCCTGTTTCTCTCTGCTCTCGGCCGAGGGAAAACGAAAGTGAAACTTCATAGCTGCAGGCGTCATCACATGACCCTGTGCTACGATGGCAACCACCGAAAGTCACGTGATCACGCACGTGACTTCCGGTGGGGGCGGCGGTAAGTAAAAATCATGGCCGCGCGCATATAGATCTCGCTGCCAGACTTTGGCAGTGAGATTTAAGGGGTTAAATGTTGCGAGTGGAAGCGATTCCACTCGCAACATGCAGGCACACGTCAGCTGTTGAAAACAGATGATATGTGTGCCGACCGCCGCCGCCTGCCCGTGGCAGGGGGCGGGGCTTAACGGGACACTCTCCATGACGGATATATCCGTCCATGGTCGTGAAGGGTTTAAGCAATAATTCTTGGCAATTTATCAAACTGTTTGCTTATAGTGATTTTATTACCGGTATTTCTTATTATCCCAAATATTAATACTTTGCAATCTATAAGTTAGTCTAAAATGTTTCACTGCGTAAAAGAGGATATTTCTAGTTATCAGGGTTTGGTTTTTTTAGCATTAACTACTCATGCAAATTGCAACAGTAAAGATATAGACAGTGGTTATCCAGTTCAAACCCTCTTAATAGAATGGTGAGTTTAACCTCTACAAAGTAATTTTGTCTGTAAAGCACGTAGACTTTAAATAACATTGGCCTTTCTGTGTAATGAAACATTGTGTGTACATGAACTGGAGCAATAGATTTTCGCCAGTGAATTGGCGTTTTATAATTTAACCAGTAAATCTGTAAAATGAATCACTAAATAGTTTTTAGATTAGGTAGGCAGATATTAGATTTTGAGACACGTGAACCTGACAATTCTTATGGAACTGGCCAACCGTCTTAGGTGTAGGGGCGTATTCTGACTGTTCCCTAATGCTAAATATCAGGGGAGAAAGAACAAGAATTCTCAACAAGAATAAATGGGGCGGGAGAAGTAATTTATAGTCGAATGAGCATTTGTAAGACAGCATGGTGGATTTTTATACATATATATTTATTTTTATTTTTATTTTTTTTGCTATTTTTCTTTACCAACATGGTTTATGACATTTTAAGAAGTCTCCTGCATGTTGTGAAATGTATCTGCAGCGTAAATTTAACAGGAGCTTTGAATGTAGGTGCAAATTACAACCATTGCCGTGCAAAGGGTATGGTGTGACTTCCCGCTCTTTATTCCCAATGATCTCTGCAGTACGTCCACAGTGGATATACAGTTTTAGACCCGAGCTACAGATTCCAGTCTTGACCCTTACTAACAGCGCTATTGGCATATATGGTGTTGTATAAAAGGTTATTCACAAAATCTTAAGGTATCCCCTTTCCCTGGTGTCACAGGATCCTTCTCTGATATCACACAATCAACAGAGCGAGAGATGGCTGAATAATCCAAAGAACCTTTATTCCATGCAAATCTGAAGGTCCATAAAATAATCCACCACACAGGGAAAAATAGTCCAGTAATGGGTTAAATGTCCCAGGGATGAGTCACACTCCTCCAGCAGCCTTTTCCAGGGAAATCAGGGTTTCTCCAAGTCTCTCTGGGGTGCTAACCATCAATTTCTCCCTCAGAGGATAAATCTTGCTCTTTCTCCCTTCTCAGCCAGAATCCCTATATCCCCGGGTAAGCAGACAGGTCGGATGACTCTCAGGCCCCCAATCCCCCAGATCTAGACTGGGGGGTGGGGTAGTGATTACCAGTATTTGGACAGTCAGGAAATGTTATCGGAGGTTTAACAAAAGGCAAGCAAATGGTAAGGGTCTCGTCACACGTAGCGACGTTCCAGGGATCCCACCAGCGATCCAACCTGGCAGGGATCGCTGGAGCGTCGCTACATGGTCGCTGGTGAGCTGTCAATCAGGCAGATCTCCACAGCGATCAAAGACCAGCCACCAGGGACCCATGTAACGACGCTCTGCTTGGTAGCTAGAGTACACATCGGGTAACTATGCAAAGCGCTTTGCATAGTTACCCGATGTGTACCCTGGCTACGTGTGCAGGGAGACGGCGTCTGGCAGCCTGTAACCGGTGTACACTGGTAACAATGGTACACATCGGGTAAGTAAGCAAAGCGCTTTGCATAGTTACAGATGTGTACCATGGTTACCAGCGTACCACCGCTTACAGGCTGCCAGACGCGTGCTGCACAGTGGGAGACTAACGAGCAAAAAATGGTCCTGATCGTTTTGTAACGATCAGCAACCTCACAGCAGGGGCCCGCTCGCTGCTGCTTGTGACACACAGTGATATCGCTGGCGAGGTCGCTGATACGTCACAAAACCTGTGACGTTTCAGCGATCTCGCTGTGTGTGACAGGGGCTTCACTAAGCTGAGCTAATTAACCTGCAGACAAGACCATGAATACACAGAATGAATGGAGCAATGCTCCTGTGATGGTGGGATATTGTGGGTCATGTACCATTTTGTGTGGTTTCATGTTTTGTTTTGGGCGTGGTGGTCTGCCTATTCGATGTATTGTTTATCCTGTCTGCAGGGTTATAACTCCTTGAAGCGCTTCTGTCCCTAGGTGTGGGGGAGGGGGCCTGGAATCCACCTAAACTCTCTGCTTACCACAGGGATTAGTGATTCAGTCTGGTTGAGCAGGAGAAGAGATAAGCAGTGTGTTTGAGAACTTGAAGAGAGAAGGACGAAGACTGATCCTGTGGGCTGAAGGTGTGGCTCCTCAGAGAGACCTGGACATTTATCGCTTTCTGGACTATATTCATGTTTCTTTACTATTTTTAAACTCTGTATGGTGAATTATGTCATGGACTGCCTAGTCTCCACCAGTATCAACTTCTGCTTCAATCACCAGACGCCGCAGCATCACCAGTTTGGGTGGCGCTGGGGACAAGGGAGCAGTCCGTGGCTCTGCGGGGCGCAGGCACTGCTAATCTATTAGGCTGGGTTACACTAGGACCTCCACCACCACTGGTTGATTGTGGTAGTGTGTGCCTTCTAGCTGGAGTAGCTACCGTTCAGCTGGGGACAATGGGAAGGCACCACATCCCTCTTATGCTTTCTCCCTTCTGCTAGCAGGTGCCAGATATAGTCCTGTAATTCCCTGCTACTCTCTGGTTCCTTGCTGTTTGTTTGTATTCCCGTGTATTGACCCTTAGCTTATTTGCCCGATCACTCTTCTGCCTGCCGTTTCTGTACTTCGCTGCTAGTTACGGTTTTGACCCTTAGCTTGATATGTGACCACTCTCCTGCCTAACGATTTTTGTCCCTATTCCACCTTCTGGATTTGACCCTGCCTGGTTACTGCTCTTCTCAGGACCACAGTCTTCTGCGGGCAGCAATCACCTGGGCCCTGTCGTAATTCCAAATCTCTGTATAGGGGTTAAAGGGTTGCGGGGTCTGGGTTCCTGTTTTGTGGACGGTTGCCTTTTTTATCACCAGTTTCAGTGATCCTGAGTTTGTGGCTCCAGGCAGGCGTCACATGGACCATTTGATTTGCTTGGAATAAATGCTCTTTGGATTGTACAGCCATCTCTCGCTCTGTTGATTGTGTGATATGGGAGAAGGGCCCCATCACAGCTCCTAAAATATGAACATACACAACACACCATACCACACCATCACACCTGGGATAAGGGATAAATTGCTAATCGCTTGGGGCTCAACCATTGGCACCTATAGCAATCCAAACATTGGGGCTTTGGAACTCCTGAATATAAGACGCTCCATCTTTTTTGTCCTCTGCTCCATTCATTGTCTATGGGATGTCTGGAAATGCCTGCCCTGCAGTAATTAACAAGATATCACCTGGGATTATGGTTTTGGGAATAACTCTCTAAGATGCACAAACAGCTAAGATAAATAAGGAGGTAATGCTTGTTTGGCTGACGGCTACTATACCTTTCTCAACATCCCCCCCCCCATCGTATTTATAGAAGCTCGGCTTGATTAAGCATTCAGGTGCTCTGTGGGGAGAGATTAGGAATAGGAGCCTTTAGGTTGGGTCAGGAGAACCACAGTCTAGCTCTGAATTCTGCCTGTAACAGAGGTGTGATCCTACCACCACCAGACTGCCCTGTGAATTGGCCCCAAGGTAAAACGTTTGGCTTTGATTCATCTAGTTTGTTCTGATTCTAGCACAGACAGATGCTGGAATGCTTGGGGGAAAATTGTACCATTTCCACAGGTTTCAAAGTGCTTCTTAATGCATGCAGACTATTATCCTCATTTGCAGGAAGCAGTTTAGCCCATACGTACAGTACTTGTAAGTGATGCTCTCACAATGTCTTGTTGACTCAGGTTTCAATGCATTAATGGCATGATACTTTTATTTTATTATTGATAAATTATTAAAATACTTTACAAGAATTTACCATAAGTGATTTTTTTTTTTTTGAGGATATGGGCAGTGGCACAATATTCTCTTACACACCTCATGTCAAATCTCATTAGCTGTAGCCTAAGATGGCTGATTAAAAATTATCTACAAAACTGTTGTAATGACATTTCTATAAGATTGCCCAGTTCTAAGTATGTCGGCCTGTGTATGTGTGAGCAACGTGAATTAGGTATTTAGAAGATCAGTCTAGTTTAGTTTATCTTTCAAGTTGACATTGCAAGTTCACTTTTAAAGGAGTTGTCCAGTTACCAAAACTGATTTCTCTTTTTTTCTCATAAATCTTGCTAATATGTCACTCTCCACACATCTATTATGTTTTTTCAGCAATATTACCTTTTATTGTGCTCTAGCAGCACATCCTCATTGCTGGCTCAAGCTCTGATGGGGTTAATCTCCCTTCTGACTTCCTGGGTTCAGTTACTACAACTCCCATAATTCTTTGTGGTTCTAGGGCTGTAGCTAATGTATCTAACACACCCACTGTATCTAACACACCCACTCAGCTCTCCACCCAAAGACTCCTCCCTGCCTCTTCCCTGTGGATGCACTGAGAGCAATCACAGCAGAGACAGCAGAAGCTCCCAGCTCTGCACAACCAGAGGAAGAAAACAGCTATCTTCTGCCTGTCTGCTTGTTCTCATATAATTCAGTGTGTGTGTGTGTGTGTGTGTGTGTGTGTGTGTACAGAAATTATGATTATTAGCAGACGCAACATGTGAAAAAGATAATTGGGGAAAAAAAAACGAAGGGGTCATGAGATTGCTTTTACCCCTCTTGCCTAGTCTGTGTGTCGTCCGTATCATCTGTGGCATGCATTTTGCAGGCTACTTTTACAGCGTTTTTTTGCCTGTAGGCAAAAAAACGCAAACCGCCTATGACCAGATCCTGTTGATTAAATGTGCAGCGCATGCAACCGTTATTTTACCAGATCCTTCTGCAGCGGGACACAGAATTTATCGGCCGGCACTGGAATCAGCTGACTCCTGATCTCATAGCCTGCACACGCTGCAATGGATGCAGGTTAATAGCAGTCACTGACTGCTGCTCATAACATGTGACTGTGTGCGTGCTGTGTGGTCAGGAGTTCAGCTGAGTTCAGATCATCTGACTCCAGTGTCAGCCAATCAGGCCGGTGCCACACTGGGATTACTGCGATCCCCTCGCATGACACTCGGCTCACACTGGCAGTACAGCAGAGCCGAGTGTCATGCGTGTGTCCCTGCGACTGAGGTCCGACTGTGTGAGCAGACCTCAGCTGTGGGGGGCAGTCCGGCACTCAGGAGGGGAGGGCCAGCACTGCGGAGGGGCGGGCAGGCCGGCATTGAGGAGGGTGGGAGGGATTTATCTCCCTCTCTCCTCTGTAGTCTGCTATTGCGATTCTCGCTCTGCACACGCAGTACACCGGTGTACCATGAGTGCACTGCTTTTTTTTTCTCTCACCCCATACACTTGAATACTGCTATTGTTTTCTCGGTCCGATTAGGGCTGAGAAAATAATCAATCGCTCATGTGCGCTGATACACAGGCTAATATTGGTCCGAATGGAATGCGATGTTTCATCGCACTCCACTCGCACCAATTTTCTTGCCGTGTGTCTTAGGCCTTACTTGTTCTGTGTCCCCCTGCATCCATCGCAGCGTGTGCAGGCTGGAGTCCAGAACAGCTGACTCCAGTGCTGGACGGAACTCAGGTGACCTCACAGCTCGCACGCTGCGATGGATGCAGGGGGACACAGAACAAGTAATCGGCAGACACTGGAGTCATCTGATTACTTGTTCTGCTGGCGCTGTGGTCAGGAGTAGGCATGAGTGAGCAGTAAAATGCTCTGGTGCTCGATGGGCGAAGCCCATGTCATTTATTTTTTTTTTTTTTTCTAAAAATTCATTCAAAATAAAAACAAAAAAAAACCATAACCCTAGGGTTAGGGTAAAAAAAAAACCAGTGTGGGCTCTCGCTGCACTTTCTATTGTTAAAGGTAACCCAAGCAGCTACTGGCTGCTAACCCCCGCTGCTTGGTATTACCTACACTGGCAATGGAAAATCCAGGGAAGCCCTTTTTTTTTTTTATTTTTTTTTTTTATATATATAAAGGTTTTTGCAAAAAAACTTTTTAAAAAAAATTACGTGGGTTTTGCCATATTTTTTGTACCCTAGCCAGGTACAGCAGGCAGGTACGGGCTGCCCCCAGCTGCCTATTTGTACCTGGCTGGGAACCAAAAATACATGGAAGCCCTTTTTTTTTTTTTTTAAATTATTTCATAGAAGCGCCATCTCCTGGCGCTGTATCCAACTCTTCCAGTGGCCCTGGTGCCAGGTGGCCTGCTGGGTAATAAGGGGTTAATACCAGCTATGTTTTACCAGCTGGTATAAAGCCCGAGATTCTTAATGTCATGCCAAGTTTGACCCGGCCATTAAGAATCTCCAATAAAGGGTTAAAAAAAAAAAATACTTAGAAATAAATACACACACATTAGGGACTCCATGTTTATTACTCCCTCTCACCCCTCCACGATAGAGAGATTTCTGTACTGACCATGCCAGGAGAGAGTGAGGGGAAAAGAGAGAGTGAGGGGAAAAGAGAGAGTGAGGGGGAGAGAGGTGCTCTGTCACCAACTTGCTCCACTCTGTGACTTGTGGTGCAGGTGACAGAGTGGAGACAGTTGTTCCCATGCAGCAGGACAGGTGACAGAGCAGAGCGGTGACATGCTCTGCTCTGATACATGCAGTGCTGCATGTCACCAGCTTGTCAGTGTCTTGCTGCGTCCTGTAGTGCTGGTGGGAGGAGCACATGATCACACCGCCCGTTCTCTTGACATCTGAGCAGAGCGGGTGGGTGGAGAGTGAGATCAGATACTTACGTTACGGGGGAGGGGGGGGTTCAGCTAAAGAACCCCCCCCCCCTGTATCCCACACTGGCGCCCCGTGCCTCACCATCTGCTGGACGCTCAGCCCTCTTCACCGCTCCACACAGGCGCCCTCCGGATCCTCCCATCGATGCTGGGCTGTAACATGCGGTTGTCACCGCCCACAGCCCAGTCAATCAATGTGAGTGGTGCCAGCATCCTCGGACATACCCGTCAAGTTTGAAAGCCCGTAACTGGACAGGACGTAAGAGGATACTAGCGGCCGCAGCACCAGGGGGTCATGTGACCGGCACTGAGCGTGCAGGAGAGCGCCGCTCAGTGCCAGAACTGCAAATAGAAGCAAATGCAGAAAACGCCTAAAGTGGTAAGTTACACTCAGAGAACCACCCCTTTAATGCTCAGCCTGTCGACAATGTGTTTGTTGTTTTTATTTTGAGCAAATACAACCCACTATAAGGCTTCACTGTACTTTCCTATATGTGTATATATTATCTAGTCTTCTGTATAGGAAATAGTCTTCTGTATAGGAAATCGCAGTCTGCTGTGCTTTGATATACCGTTAAATAAATGTTATGCAGACCCATATAAGTGAGAGGCCAAGTGGACACTCGTTCTGCTTCTATCTGGATAATATGGACCCGCGGGAACATTAAAATATATGCAATCAGCTTTTCCTGGCTTTAATGTTCAGCTAAGTACACAAATTCAGTGTGCACTTAGTAAAGATTGATAAATTGGCCTTTTGAAGCTAGTGAAAGAAATGCAAGTAACTTAAGAGACTGTAAGCAATTTTTAAATACGACCCATCTTGAAACAGAATTGAGTATGGATATGTACGGCCCTAAGATACTGATGAATTTTGTCTTGTCAGTATGTCTATAATTGTGCTCAAATTCTGATCTTATTACAGGCTATGTACATCACAATCAATCAAATTTATTTTTCGCGTTCTAGTGCATCTAAAAAAAAAAAAAAAAGATAAAAAAATATATAGCCTATCATTTTGTGTCTACATCTTTTTGCTTATACAAGTTTACGATTTTTGCCTTGTGACATGTGTTAATCACCAAATTGCTCATGGATTGTTGGGAGACTTTTCTCTTGGAGGATGTTTAGATCCCATTATTTATTTATGGCAAATTTGTGAGTGAGACCCCTCCATGGATGGAAAGCCCCCATAAATTAATGGTCTGAGGATTCTTTACCTTTGGCATACACAAGACTTATGGTAGCACTCATCTTCATTTTTCCAGATGTCCCAAACAGTCTGACTGTTCATCTTAGAAAATAACTTCGCAGGAAGAACTGGGACTAGACTGCAGAGGACTGGGGTGTGGAGACACGGGGCTCAGTGGGTGCGCTCGTCCTCTGGCCCAGCCGCCTTTAGAAAGACAGCGTGGCTCAGGGCTCATCCCAACTGAACGCACGACCTCCTTAACCGTGGGCGGAACACTACTCAGACAACACAGGGTAGGGAATCACAATATTAAGACTTTATTGGATCCCCAAAATATTAATGGCACATAACACATAACCAGAAAAACACACAAATGTAACAGGCAACAGAGTCTCACCCTTCCGCTGGCTCACCAGGGATTTAGAATGTCCATGCCTAATTACTCCAATCCAGCAGCACCCCGCTTTTGGCGGGCACCCACCGTGACTGGAATAACGCCAGATTTAGGAAGCTGGCTGAGGTCTGCAAAGTCTGTACCAGGTGACCAAATTGTCCCAACCTGGGTTTCTTCCTTAAGTAGTCTCTGGTATGATGATTATAATCCTGGCAGCCGGAGTCAAAATCCCTAGACTGTGGATATGGTTTTCAATCAGAACCGAATCCCTAGATTGAAGCCACAAGGTATCCTCATCCTCTAGCCAGCTCCTAAGAGCTTAGATTGGATCATGCACATCCATCAACAACAACCTGGTGACTTAAAGAAATCCCTTTTATAGCCACAGCCTTCCACTTGGATACACTGCGTCCTCATCGGATTGGTTGGACAAGGTTGCTTCTCCCATTGGACGAATTTCAAGCTACATGGACAATGCTCATTTAAATGATGTGGATAGAAAGACTGAGGATATCTACATGAAGTTTGCAAGTCACCGACTAGACTTTTTTTTTCTGAAACCTTGTCGTGGGACATATAGAAGAATGATTGTATGGAGAAGAAAAGGTGAGCGCTGCTGAGTGTGATTCCAATAGTAAAGCCTCCTGAGACCATTCATGTGTGGGTTGCTTTTCATCAATGGAGTGGGCTCACTCACAATTATATTTAAGTACACTGCCATGAATAAAGAATGGGATCTAAACAGACTTCAAGAGCAACTTGTCCCATCAATCCAGGACCAATTTGGTGATGTAGAAAGCTTTTTTTTCCCAGCATGACGGACGATCATGTTACAAGGAAGAAGTAATAAGTGGTTTGGTGAATAAAACCTTGAATATGTGGGTCCATGGCTAGGAGATTCCCCATATCGTGATCCCATTGAGAAAAAGTGGTCAATCCTCAAAAAGCAGGTAGACAAATAAAAACACCAAAATTGGGACAAACGCCAAGCACTTATTAAACAAGCATGGGCTGCTATACGTCAGGATTTGCCTCAGAAACCACAACCTACTTAAATTTCTTGTGGTACAATTTCAGTGTCAGTTATTAGTGTTCAAGGCTTCGATTGTCATGGACTGACATACACCCTGTTCACGTGTCAGTCAATCACTGTGAAATTATGATCTTTCCTATGCCTCTAGCTAGCCCTGTAATTGATGCTGGCACTATACCTGAACTCATTACATAGAAAATCAGTAGCTATTTACATGTTATCTTTCTTAAGTGTGCTCCAATGAAATTGACTGAAAAGTATATGGTGGTTTACATTTCCTTTATTGCTATTAACCCGTGACTTGCCAGGAAAGCTGCAGGCTATTTGCTTCAGGCCATTGATGTCAGTGTATATTATCAACACTTGCCTGCAACCAACGCTAAGCTATCAAACTAAGGCTAAGTTCACATTTCCGCTAAAATCTATCAGTCACAATCCGCTGCTCTTGTAAACAGCGGAATCCGTTTAGCGGATTCCGCTGCTCCCATAGACTTGTATGAGCAGCGGATTGTGACTGATGATGCTGCGTTGCACCCTCCGCCCGACTGATCAGTCGTGGAACGACTGACCGCCGGGCGGGAGGAACGCAGCATGTAACGTTTTTTGAGCAGCGAGATCCGTCGGATTTCGCTGCGCATGCTCTCTGGCTCCCTGCACACGTCACCAGCTTTGGTTGGTTACCCGATATTTACCCTGGTTACGGTGCAAGGAGCCAGCGCTAAGCGGTGTAGGCCCGTAACCAAGGTAAATATCGGGTAACCAAGGTAAACATCGGGTGCTTTGCTGTTACCCGATATTTAGGCTGGTTACGTGTGCAGGGAGGCCGACACCTCCCCGCTCGGCCCCGCCCCCTCCCGCACTCCGCACATGTATGTACACACACACACACACACCTGTCCCCAGCCATGCAGACAAGCACTGACACCCTCGTCTGGCCCCGCCCCCTGCTCGGCTCCGCCCCCTCCCGCACTTTGCATGTGCACACACACACATACATACATACATACATACATGCACATACACACACTCACTCACACATACACTCACCTGTCCCCAGCCATGCAGACCGCAGCACTTCTACTGACATCCTCAGCGCCTGGCCCCGCCCCCCGCTCGGCTCCGCCCCCTCCCGCACTCCGCACATGTATGTACACACACACACACACACACCTGTCCCCAGCCATGCAGACAAGCACTGACACCCTCGTCTGGCCCCGCCCCCTGCTCGGCTCCGCCCCCTCCCGCACTTTGCATGTGCACACACACACATACATACATACATACATACATGCACATACACACACTCACTCACACATACACTCACCTGTCCCCAGCCATGCAGACCGCAGCACTTCTACTGACATCCTCAGCGCCTGGCCCCGCCCCCCGCTCGGCTCCGCCCCCTCCCGCACTTTGCATGTGCACACACATACATACACACATACATACATACATACATGCACATACACACACTCACTCTCAGATACTCTCACCTGTCCCCAGCCATGCAGACCGCAGCACTTCCACTGACATCCTCAGCGCCTGGCCCCGCCCCCCGCTCGGCTCCGCCCCCTCCCGCACTTTGCATGTGCACACACATACATACATACATACATACATACATACATACATACATACATACATACATACATACATACATGCACATACACACACTCACTCACTCACAGATACACTCACCTGTCCCCAGCCATGCAGACCGCAGCACTTCTACTGACATCCTCAGCGCCTGGCCCCGCCCCCCGCTCGGCTCTGCCCCCGAACTCCGCCCCCCGCACACAACGGAATCCGACAAAGAATTCTGTTCTTTGTCATCCGTTGTACAGCGTTGAACAGCGCATCAGTCACATGCGTCAAGCGACGCATGTGACTGATACAAATCAACGGAAATGTGAACTTAGCCTAAGCGAATATCAACAGTAACCTCCTATGCACATAAATACTCCATGTGAATGTTGAAAAGCCATTGTAGTAATATACACAAGTGTTGATGGCTCTCTGATGATCGATCAAAAGTGGATATCGCTAATTAAAAAAAAAAAAAATCTTTGGATCTCCATAGTTAGAGGGCCTGTCATTCCCTTTTGCTCCCAAGTATTCCATTTTACTTATTTATTTTTTCTCCCCCATTTCAGAGATATGGACCTTTTTTATTTAGTTCTAATTTTTATGGCAACGCCCCCTTGGTAAATAATGTAGTGTACCTAAAGTTACACCCCCAGAGAATCCTGTCCACCCCCTAGTAAAGACCATAAAATTTAGAAAACAAAAGACCCATATCTTTAAGACCATGTGACACTGGCGGATTTAAAGAGGATATTTCACTAAATTTTCATGTTGAACTGGACAATAGAATAGTGTGGCTATAGTACGGAATAAAACTTTTTTTTTTTTTTTTGTCTTTGCTGCTGAAAATATTAAAAAATTATTTGGCATCTAATGAGTTAAAAACTTAAACTTTAGTTAAGTCCAAGTGAGTGTTGTCAGATAGAAACTCAAAGGGAGAAGATGTACACCCCCCAGTGAAAACGGTCTGACATCACCCACGTGGACTTCAGTAAGCTGAATAATTGCAATTTTTTTTGTTTAATCTTTCTTTATTAAAGTAAACAAGAGAATTTACAGCAAGAAAAAAAAAGATTCAAATACGTGATTACTTCATGTCAACTTACAGAGAAAAGTATAAGCCACATCCTAACTAACACCTCCTCTCTTACTAACTATCATAAGGCACGCATATGACATGTAACCACCTTTTATAATACAATCTCCTTCCAAATGAGAACTACAGCTCAAACAAAGTGAGGCTACTGCCGAAAACAAAAAAGAAAAGGAAAAAAATTGAAGATTTAACGAGAACCAGAGAGAAAGGAAAGTAGCAAGGGGGAAAGATAAGAAAAAGAAGAGAAGGAAAAGGGGGAGAGAAGAGCAACAGAAAGAGAGGGAGGGAAGGCATGGTAGGGATTACTTCCCCCAGTACTCGGGCCACTACATTGGACTAACGTAACACGCGTCATGCGTTACCAATAAGGTTCTGACATGGTAGAGAATCAAGAGCCAGGGTCCAGGGGGTCCAGATCCTAAGAAATGTATCCACTGAGTCATTGGTTTCTGCCGTTAGGGACTCCATCCTGTGAATGATGGCCATCTCCGCAAACCACTCCCTCACAGATGGCACCCCAGTCGATCTCCAGTATTTCTGGATCACCATGCATGCCGCTGTAAGACAGTATCTCAGAAGGCCCGCTTTCTGTGATTTAAGCGATCCTGGGAGAATTGAAAGCAGCGCCATCTGAGGGGAAGCCACCAACTGCTCTCCGCAAATCACAGCGTATGCTTTGAACACGGACCTCCAGAAAGGTTGTATCAATGGGCAGTCCCACCAGATATACAGCATTGTCCCCCTTCCCTTTCCGCACCTCCAGCAGCTATCTGAGACCCTGGGAAATATTGCGTGTAGAGTATCCGGGCACCTGTACCAACGGGTCAGAATCTTATAATTTATTTCCTGTGCTGCACAGGTGATGGAAAATTTATGAGTGAGGATAAAGGACTTTTTGCGATTTTATGTTTTTTTGTTTTTTTTTGCTAACATCTCAGCAACAGAGGAGAAAAAAAACAGGCTTATTCTACTTTGCAACCACTATTTTTTCATGTGTATAAGATACACATGCTTTTTATAACATAAAAAATGGGGAAAAGTCAATAAAAATGCAATTTTGAAGGCATCAGTTGGAAAAAAATAAGAGCAAAAACTGTCCACAATTGACACGTAATGTAGTGTGAAGCCCCACAGGTGTAGTGTCGGTGCATTACCTTCAGGGACTCCACTCGGCTGGATCCTGTCACAGGTAGGGAATCTTCTATTTGTCGTGACGCCACTCTCAGTATTGCGGTCAGTGGGGACCGCCACTGCAGG
Organism: Anomaloglossus baeobatrachus; assembly: GCF_048569485.1. Classification (NCBI taxonomy): domain Eukaryota; kingdom Metazoa; phylum Chordata; class Amphibia; order Anura; family Aromobatidae; genus Anomaloglossus; species Anomaloglossus baeobatrachus. The sequence goes on from NC_134361.1 coordinate 124,379,851, forward strand.
TTGAGGGACGCCTGGGGCTGATGGTGAGTGCAGTTAGTTGGAATAGCCTCCTGAGAGTGAGGCAAGCCCCAGGGCCCTGTGTAGGTGCGTAGTACCACAAGGCGCAGAATAACTCCACACACGCAGGATGTCTTTCAGGGGTTTTACTCACTTCAGGTGGCAGGGTGAGTAACCCGGGCGTAGCTGGGATGAACCAGGCGGGAACCAGGTATCCTTCAGGCTGACTTCTGATGGTGACTACCAACTCGCCTTCCTTAGCCCTTGGTGGTTTGGGGTAACCCCGACTTTTAGTCCCTATGGGGGTCACCCAGGGAAGTTGCTGAAGCCTCTCTCCCCTTCGTTTGCCGTTTGCTTGTTGCCTGGGCCAGATCACTCCAGCTGCTTGCCTCCTGTGAGCTATGGGCCCTAACTGTGGCTACGTGGCTGCGGCTTTTAGGTGTTGTGGTGTGGGCTTTGAGGGCCCCACACCGGCAGGTTTAGCAAGGAAAGTTGGATCTATCCCCGCTCCGGGATCTGCCGCCCGTTTGGGCCTGGTACTCCCTAGCAGTCTCCTTACTTCCCACTCTGTGCTCTCTCTCTAGCTGGAGATGGGTTTCGGGTAGCACTCCTAGGTGACCGTTCTCCCCCGTCGGTAGCCACTGCGCGGACGCTGTCAGACTGCAACAGCCCCAGGGGTAGGGGTCAGCTCCCTCTCGGAGCTCCCTGGACTCTGCACTGAACCGGCTCACTGCTCCTCCTCTCCTGTTCTTGCCTACGCCACCTAGCAACCAGGCTCTCTTACCACACCCCTTGAGAGGAGATGGAGGCTTTTGGCCCCCTCCACTATTCCAGTGGAGGTGAAGGCTTTTCCCCCTCCTGGGATCCCCAGGGGTCCTCCCAAAGGTACATGTGTGAGACCTGATCACTATGCGCCTGTGTAGTCACACCTCGGTCAGCCTTCTGGATTACCTGTATTGTACTGTCCCCAGCATGGGTGCAGTACTCAGTGGTGCCTGACCAGGTCAGGGGCGCCACAGTAGCATCTGCGCCTGGAAATCCTTGACTGAGACTAGTCTACCTGCAGCTACTCAAACTGCAATTCTGCCGCAGAAACGCAGAGGTTAGCTTCAGATTTTTAATGCGGATTCTGCTTCCAATACTCAAATGTTTCAAACATTAAAATCCCATTGTGCAGATGGTCACAGTAATTTATTAAACCCTACTGACCCCAGAACATATTTCTAAATTGAGCCACTGTAACTGGATAATTGTACTGGTTTGTGTTGGAGAACGTCATTGACAAACCTCTACATTCATATAAAGACACAAAACCAACTAAAAGCTGTGTGTACACCCTGTGGAAGCAAAGAATGTTCTCCAATTTCAGCCCTGACGCATATAGAATTGTTAATTCAGCTCTGGACTATATTACACTGCTATACTGATCATTTCATGATAAATAAGTGTCACTAATTTCTATACAGATAAAGTATGCTGAAAAGGTGACATTCTCCCTATTATTTTAGCCTGATTTGTGGTTTACAGTTCTTGTTGTTGGGAGTTCAGGCTGAAAACCGTTTTGCTCTTCAAAGATAATTATAGGGTACATGTATAAGGGCACTTTCTCACCTTTAAATACGGATTGTTGTTCTCTGAATAATTGTCCTATAAGATACAGTAGCATGTACTGTTGAGCTCATGGGTCCGTGGTGTGCCCTTTCCACATGGAGAAAGAGGGCATTGTATGGCACATATTCTTCGGTTCTTTTTGGAATTGGAATGCATTGCCCCACAATGGACCATTAATACTTCTAGTGTGCACTTCCCAGCACTCAAGTCTTAGCTGACGTCTTTCAGGGTTTCTCTGTAAATCTATAGAAAGTATTATATAATCTTTTTATGCCTCAGAATCTATCATTTTTGTTGGTACTGGTAATTCTTTTGACTGCAACTTTTCAAGCTTGTATTTTTGTATTGATTGAACAGTATTTGTGATCTCATGCACTCCACTGTAAACCTGACGTTGTTTGCTAGTAAATACTTGATTAGAACTATATGTTTCTATTTATATTGAAAATGTTGGTTGTAGAGAGGCATAGATCCACCTTGCATGCAATACTGGTGGTGGGAAATTATACCTGTATTAGGAATGCATGTTATCACCTAGCCACAGAAGAGATGTTACCGGTAGTGGTTAGCATTGCAGTCTTGAAACACTGGGGTCCTGGGTTCAAATCCCACCCAGGACAACTTCTGCAAGAAATTTGTATGTTCTCCTCATGTTTGCATGGGTTTCCTCCCACAGTCCAAAGACTTACTGATAAGGACCTTAGATTGTGAGCCCCACTGGGGACAGTGCTTATGATGTATGTAAAGCGCTGTGCAATTAATGGTGCTATATAAGTGAATAAATATTAATAATAATATTTGGGTGCTGCGAGTTGTAAGAACTAGGGTCCCTACGACTGATCACAAAAACATGGTTGGGAGACCCCTAGGTGAATGGAGCATCTTTCAAGCTTGCATACTCCAATTCCTTTGATCCAATCCACAGGAGTAAGGTGCTCTAAATTCCTTAATTTGCATATGTCTTGTGAATTTGGAGCATGTGTCAGTGGTCCGTGCTGCAGTGTCAGAAAATCTACTCTTGCCATTAAAGGAGTTGTCCGACATAAACTCCTAAAAAATTTTTTAAACTAATCTGTACTGAATTGTCATATAAAACATCCCTACATTATTATTATTTTTTTTTTGTTTTCTAACTTTTGTTCCTCTTGAATTATCCCTTTATTATCTGCAGCCAATTTGTTTACATTCAGCTCAACCTAACATGACGACATCTTCCTGCGCCAAACCTCAGTCAGAGCTGGCACCGCCGGCCTCAGTGTCCAGCCCCACCCTCTGCACTCATTCCCTGTCAGTATTCTGCCCCAGCACATGACAGATAAATGAATACTGTGTAATGTAAATTATATATCGCCCCCAATGTGAGTCTAAAGGATATATACACCTATACACATACACATATTCATACACACACACACACACACACACACCTAGAGCTATATAATATATGTAATCCACCCCTCCCTCTGCTCTCTTACCTGTGCATGGTCTTCTCTCTCCCTGCACTCTCTTCTCTGCTGCCCCCGCTGTGTCTTTCACCTGTGCACTCTTCTCTCCCCCTGCCCTCTCTTCTTTGCCCCCCCTCTCACCCATGCTTTATCTTCTCTTCTGTGCTGTGATGAGTGCAGTCTGCTTACAGCTAGGTGATGCAGAGCTCAGTGCTGTTGTTCGCTAGTGTCAGGAGATGTCCCTGCTCTCTGCTCCTGGCTGCATTCATCACAGTGTGAGGAGAGAGACAGCGCACGGGGGAGGAGAGACACAGTTACCCGGGCCCCATACAACATAATGAGCTGAGGATACCGTCGGGCAAACAGCGCTAACGGTGTCCTAGACAGAGAGGGCAACCCTGTTTGTCCAGGACCAGGGCACATACAGGGCACAGATAGCAATGCACAGAGAGCGGGGGAGAGCATGGAATGTGGGGTGGGGGCAGGTAAGGATGAGAAGGGCGGGGACTCATCGCACTGTACCAGGTCGGCTCCAGGCGGCTACATGACGTCAGCTGTGATGCCATCAGCAAGGTCCAGCCCCTGTTGACGTATCATCACAGGAAGCCGCAAAATCACAGCAGGAGATGTTACATGACCGCTCTGAGCCGGGGGAGAGGGGCTGACAGCAGGGCAGGTAGGTACTTACTATCTACTGTACTTACCTGCAGCAATGTAGCCAATAGTAAAATAACAAAAAATAAGTAAAATAAGCCGGATAACCCCTTTAACTGAAACACATTTCTGCTATAATGCCATTTTTGTGCATTTTTGTGGTGTAAATTTATTGTGAATCTTTTGACACATGCTAGGCCACATCCTTCCCGCTAAGCCCCATGCTATTTAATAAAAAAAAAAGTGTGGTGTTAGCAAAATACTACAAAGTTTAAAAAAAATTGGGCAACTATTTGCGCTTGAATTCCAACCGAAGACTTTTTAACTAGACTAGGCTTTGTTCACACTTGCATTCAAGCTTTTAATAATCTCTCATTTTCATAGAAGTAAAAGCTTACCCTAAAGGAAACCTTACAGACCTCATTGTAGTAAATAAGGTGCTGTTTACATCCATGATGTGACATAAACAGTTACCTGCCTGAATGCCTCTGTTCCAATTATGGAATATGTCTCCTAACATTATGCTGAGCACAGCATATGGAGCTGCAGTGCGCATGCCTGACCGCCACTCTATCAGAACGGGGAACTCATGGCCCCCTTTGAGATCAGTGGGTTTGCCAGTGGTCAACAAGTTATCCCGTATCCTGTTCTCTGGGTACATTACCCTTTTAGTCCTAATGACAGTTCATTTGCTGTTTATTAACCCTGTCCTTTATTTCATCAGACTGCACAGTTAGGAATGTAGCTCTGTCTGGTACAATGCCGGCTGAGAGGAAGCTTCCCTTTCCTCCTATTCTGATACGCCCTCATGGGGCTTCTCACCTATCATTACCATTAATGTCATTAACCCTTGGATAAATTATTCCATAGAATGATCACTACATTTATTCACACGTAAATACTTGGGAAACACATTCAATATGAGCTTGGCCATGGCCAAGTGGCATAAAGGCTACGTATGTGTTTCTTTGTGGCATTTCCACATTCCTCTCTATAATAACAGCTGACATCTGAACTCCCTGTCTTTGAATTGTATTTAGATCATCACTGGACATAATGTTTCTTTGTTTTTAAATTGATCCTCTTTAGATCCCTGCGCAGTGTCTGCTTTAGCCTGGTGCCTATTCAGGTTGTGTTTACAACGTCTGTATAAGAACTACAGTATGTAAGTTGTCTTTAGGGAATGGAGGGTACAGTCCTGATTTTAGTTTTTTTGTTTGTTTTGTTTAGGCAATACTCACACCTGAGCTTAGACATTCAGTTTGTTCCATTTTTAGGAATAGACAAATAGAATTCCTGTCCAAAACAGTTCCTTTGCATAAGGGCTCAGTTCCACTTACGTTTTGCAGGGACGAGTGCAATCCACTAAAACATCGGATTGCACTAGCATCACTGCAAAACTATGAAGCAGTGTCCATCTGCGATTGATTTCTCAAGCCATATAAGCATGAGAAAAGAATCTCAGCATGCTGTGTTTGGCAGCAAGTCTCTGCTCACACGCACCTATACAAGTCTGTGGGAGAGGTTGAAACATTGTACTGCACTCGCATGTCATCCGACCACAGTGCGATGTACGCAGAGTCAGGGCGCGGGGGAGAGGGAGAAAGTGCTCCCCCCTTCTCCGCAGCGGGCATCCGATGGCAAGATCGTATCATAGTCTAATGGCCCTCGGCTCACATTTGTAGTAGAGAGCAGAGGGTACTTAGCATGTCGCTTTCGATGCTCTCACATTGGAACCTATGAGCATGTGGAACTGAGGCTTACGTGATACAAACAAAAGCAGTTTGACCCATTGATTATTATAGAGAATGTCTGGTGTTATGATCTGGTCACCGTGGATGATCACAAAAATCCCATCAGCAGAAAAAACACGAGTAGTTGTAACCTGAGCTGACCGCAATCCCCTATCTGTCAGACCAAACTAAAAGTAGACGTGGAGCCTTCTTAAACATACCTAGATGCCACTTCACAGCCGGAGAAACTTACTACACCTCACAGATAGGTTTCCTTATTTCTATCTTACCTCAGAGTAGTCCCCAAAGGAATAGCAAGCCCGCAACATATAAAGCCAACGGTGATTTAAGAAAACACAATATACAGATAGGAAATATGAATTAGCAAAGGCCAGGCCCGACTTCCTAGATAGGACAGGGCAGATAACTGATTGCGGTCAGTGCAAAAACCCTGCGGAAAAATGCCAATCTCCTGATAAGAAAAATACTGAGACCATACGGACTCTTCCCCACTATATCAGGTACTCTTGTAAATAATGTGAGAAACAAATACCAAAAAAACCACACCAGAAATACAAAAGTGCAAATAATCAAATCGAACAGGAAGAATCTCACTTTTCTTGTAGTGGGACCTGCAGAGAGAGAACCCCCATGCTGCAAGAAAACAAACACCCTTAGGTGTGGATCAGGCAATAAAGCAAATAACTTGCAACTTATCTGGAATGGGACAGGCACAGGAAAATTGGAAGGACAACTCCAAGCCAATTCAGAGACTGAAAAACAACAATAACCGGCCCCAGCCAGCAAACACTGCTCTACTATATAACCCAGGCTGATCTGCAATTGGACCTCCCAATTAACTCTCACACCTGTTGAGGCACAGTCAGCTTCACCCCCAGTCCTGACCACCAGAGGGAGCTCCAAACAATCACCCTCTCGGATGACATTCACAACAGTACCCCCTTTGAGGAGGGGTCACCGAACCCTCACAAGATCCACCGCCGCCGTGCGAACTGCTGGCTCCATATGCTTCTTAAACAAAGACTTATGGAAAACATTGTGAATTTTAAACGACTCAGGAAGAGCCAAACAAAAAAATACGGGATTAATGATCTCCAAGATCTTATAGGGTCCAATAAATCTTGTCTTAAATTTAGGAGAAAAAACTCTCATAGGAACATTCCTGGAGGAAAACCAAACCATGTCCCCACTTTAAACAGGGGACCAACAGTCCTATGCCGGTTGGCAAAACTTTGAGCATTCTCCTGGGACTGAAACAATTTGCCCACTACTTGCCCCCAAATCTGCTGCATTCTGTCCACCACAGAATCAACTCCTGGACAGGCCGAAGCCTCAACCTGCCCTGAAGACAGCCTAGGAGGAAACCCAAAATTTCAGAAAAAAGGAGACATCAAAGTAGCACAGCTATCCCTATTATTGAGAGCAAACTCTGCCAATGGCAAAAAAGGAACCCAGTTGTCCTGATCCGCAGATACAAAACATCTCAAATAGGTTTCCAAGGTCTGATTTGTTCTGTCTGACCATTGGTCTGAGGATGAAAAGCAGAAGAAAAAGACAGCTCAATTCCTAATTTAGAACAAAATGCTCTCCAAAATCTGGACACAAACTGCACTTCTCTGTCTGACACAATATTCTCGGGAATACCATGTAAACGAACCACCTGTTGAAAAAACGAGGGTACCAACTCCGAAGAAGACGGCAACTTCGGCAATGGTAGCAAATGGACCATCTTAGAGAATCTATCAGAAATAACCCAAATAACCGTTATCCTCTGATAGGAAGATACAGGAAGATCCAAAATAAAATCCATGGCTATGAGTCCAAGGTCAAGGCACAAGCAATAGCAACAACAACCCACTAGAACGTGAAGAACAAGGCTTGGATCTAGAACAAATCCCACAGGATTGCACAAAACTCCTAACATCCCAAGATAAAGAAGGCCACCAAAAAGACCTACTCACAAGATCCCTAGTAGCAAAAATCCCAGGATGACCAGCCAAGACTAAGCAATGAATCTCGGACATAACTCTAGTCCTCCATTTATCAGGAATGTACAGTTTCACCACAGGACATATCTCAGGTTTGTCCCTCTGAAATCTCTCAAGTGCTAACCTCAAATCGGGCGAAATAGTGGAGAGCACCACACCTTCATTCAGGATGGTAGATGGCTCAACAACATCAAGAGAATCAGCAAAGAAAGTTCTAGAGAGGGCATCGGCTTTTATATTTTCTTGGTATCCGGAAGAAAAGAGACCACAAAATTGAAACGTGTAAAAAAAAAAAAAAAAAGCCCACCTAGCCTGCCTAGGATTCAGTCTCTTGGCAGATTCAAGGTAGGTCAGATACTTATGATTAGTGAGCACCACAACTTGATGTCTTGCCCCCTCCAGCCAGTTTCTCCATTCTTCAAAAGCCCACTTCAAAGTCAATAATTCTTGATTACCCACATCATAATACCGTTCGGATGGAGAAAACTTCAGAGAAAAGAAGGCACAAGGCTTCAGCTTGGAAGTTCTAGGATCTCTTTGAGACAAAACAGCTCCTGCTCAAATATCTGAGACTTCTATCTCTACTTGAAACGGAAAAGAAACATCAGGTTGCTGCAGGACTGGAGCAGAAGTGAACCTCTTTTTAAGCTCCTGAAGGCCATAATTGCCTCTGGAGTCAAATTCTCTACGTCAGCTCTCTTTTTGGTCAGATCAGTCAAAGGCTTAACAACACTAGAGAAATTGCCAATAAATTTATGGTAGAAATTAGCAAAGCCCAAAAATTTCTGAAGGGATTTCAAAGAAGTTGGCTTAACCCAGCCATGAACGGCCTGAACCTTGATTGGATCTATTTCAATAGAAGCCGGGGACAAAATAAACCCCAAAAAGGAAATTCTTTGCACGCCAAAGAGACATTTCGATCCCTTAACATACAATACACTTTCCTTAAGTACCTGAAAGTGTCCGAACGAGCATCCCAATCATCAGAAAAAAATCAAAATATCATCCAATCGGGTCCCGAATAATATCATTCATGAACGACTGAAAAACGGAGGAGGCATTAGTGAACCCAAAAGGCATCACCAGGTACTCAAAATGCCCCTCAGGGGTATTAAAGGCCGTCTTCCATTAATCACCCTCCTTAATTCGAATGACATTGTACGCCTCCTTAAGATAAAGTTTCGTAAACCACTTAGCCCCCTTTACTCTGGAAAACAGGTCCGACATCAGGGGTAATGGATACTGATATTTAACAGTGATTTTCTTAAGGAGACGATAGTCAGTACAAGGTCTCAATGACTCATCCTTCTTGGACACAAAGAACAAACGGCACCCAAAGGTGAGGAGGATGGTCTAATATGACCTTTTTCCAATGACTCCTTAATATAGGTTCTCATAACATCATATTCGGGCACAAGTAGATTGAAAATCCATCCCTTAGGAAATTTGCAACTAACTCAATGGCACAATCACACTCCCTGTGGGGAGGCAAGAAATCATAACCAGTCTTATTAAACACCTCAAGGAAATCTGACAAATATGCAAGTAGATCATGTGGCGGAGGGGAAATAGACAACACAGATTATTATGCACATATTGACAACCCCAACTAACCACAGACAAGGATTTCCAATCTAGAACTGAATTATGGGTCTGCAGCCAAGGGAATTCCAGTACCAAAATATCATGCAAGTTGTGTAATACTAAAAATTTACAAACCTGATGAACTGGCGCAACCTTCATAGTTACCAGAGTCTAAAACTGGGGTTTATTTTCAGCTAGGGGAGTAGCATCAATGCCCCTTAAAGGAATAGAAGTTTGCAAAGGCACCATAGGAAAACCACAATTCTTAGCAAACCCAAAATCCATCAAGTTCAGGGTGGCCCCTGAATCAAAAAAGGCCATAGCAGAAAATGAGGATAACGAGCAAATTTAAAAAGACTGACAAAAGAAATTTAGGTTGCACAGTACCCACAGTAAACGAACGAGCAAATCTTTTTCCCCGTTTAGGGTAGACAGAAATATTGTGAGACGAGTCTCCAAAATAGAAACCACAACTTGTTCTTCCATCTAAAACCCTGCCACTCAGCACTAGAGGACCCTATCACACTTCATAGGCTCCAAAGACTGTTCCGCAAGCAATACATCAGCACGTATCATTTTGCGCTCTCTTAAACGTCTTTCAATCTGAGCGGCTAGTCATAGAGGCATGCGCGAGAACCCTTCCGAAAAAGCGCAGCAAGTACATCATCATTCCATTTAGTAAGACCGCCCACTTTCTGAATTTCTGACAAAATTTCAGCGGAATCCTGACCTTGGATCAAAGCCAACAAGGCCTTCTCAGCTTGATCAATCACATTGGGTTTATCATGCAAAAATCCCAGGGCTTGAAAAAAGAAATCCACAGTAGCAAAATTCGGATCATCAGGAGCCAAAGAAAAGGCCCAGTCCTGAGGGTTACTGTGTAACAAGGAGATGACAATCCTTAGCTGCTGCACAGGACTCCCTGAGGACTAGGGTCTTAAGGCAAAAAATAATTTATAATTATTTTTAAAGTTCAGGAATTTAGACCTATCCCCAGAGAACAATTCAGGAACTGGAATTGTAGGTTCTAAAAAGTGTCTAAGATAAGCTGATATTTCCTGAACCTCAGAGGAGAGATGCTCAACACACTCAGCCAACTGTTTAGTATCCATACCAGCAGAAGATCTTCCACAGAACCCAAGAATAAGAGGAAAAATATATATAGAATAAAGAAAAAAAAATTTCCTTCTCTTGCGTACCTGTTGTTGTTGTTGTTGTTGTTGTTGTTGTTGTGTTTGTTTGTTTTTTTGTTTAAGCGTTCCTAAACACACCTAGACGCCACGTCACAGCCGGAGAAACTTACTACACCTCACAGGTTTCCTCATTTCTATCTTGCCTGAGTAGTCCCCAAGAGTAGCAAGCCCCCAACATATAAAGCCAACAGTGATGTAAGTAAACACAATACACTGGAAATATAGATTAGCAAAGGTGAGGTCCGACTTCCTAGATAGAACAGGACAGGACAGATAACTGATTGCGGTCAGTGCAAAAACCCTGCGGAAAAATACCAATCTCCTGATAAGAAAAATACTGAGACCATACGGACTCTTCCCCACTATATCAGGTACTCTTGTAAATAATGGGAAAAACAAAATAACACAAGAAATACAAAAGTGCAAATAATCAAATAGAACAGGAAGAATCTCCCTTTTCTTGCAGTGGGACTTGCAAAGGGAGAATCCCCATGCTGCAAGAAAACAAACACCCTTAGGTGTGGATCAGGCAATAAAGCAAATAACTTGCAACTGATCTGGAATGGGACAGGCACAGGAAAATTGGAAGGACAACTCCAAGCCAATTCAGAGACTGAAAAACAACAATAACCGGCCCCAGCCAGCAAACACTGCTCTACTATATAACCCAGGCTGATCTGCAATTGGACCTCCCAAACTCCCAATTAACTCTCACACCTGTTGAGGCACAGTCAGCTTCACCCCCAGTCCTGACCACCAGAGGGAGCTCCAAACAATCACCCTCTCGGATGACATTCACAACAGTCTGGGTTCTGTTACAGATCCATTTTTAAACAGTACAAGAGTTCTGCATGATGCCCATTTTCTTCCAACACCTAATGGTCCTCCATATAGACCCCATAATAATCATTGCAGCTGTATTGTAACTACATGTCCTCTGTAAAGCGGGTTCCTAAGGACCAGTTCAACTCATTTTCACGTTACATTTTAGGCCAGGATTAAATATTCAAGCTTTTTGGCTTGTGCAAATGTTAAATTAAGAGTCTGGATCCTCATCTCTGCAGAGTTGCATCTTTGTTATTGTGTTCCTGAAATAAGAGGACCACGACAGTCGAGCAATATTTACTAATCACTTCTAATATAGCACATGAGGCAGAATGGCCGCATCCACCCCCAAGATTGAATGAATATTTTGTTTTGGTTGGAGAACTGCAGGGGCATTAGGTGTTGAGAGTAGTTTGGCTGCAGGGTACTTCAAAGATTGTGGTGTCGATGATAAGGCTCTGTGCCCACGTTGCGTATTTGCGTACAGGTACGCTGCGTATTGCACTGCAGCGTAACTGCATGCGTCCTGCATCCCCAGCACAATCTATCAAGATTGTGCATAATCCATGCGCACATTGCGTTTTAGAACGCAGCGATTTGCATGCTGCCAAAACGCTGCATTCTAAAAAGCAACATGTCACTTATTCCGTGCTCTTTGAATGCAGGTCCTGTCTATGGTGGGGGCTGCATCCAGAGTGCATGAAATCTGCTTTTTCACTGCATTCATTAGGCAGTGTTTCTGCAGCGATTTGAGGCGCACATGTACTGTCAAATCACTGCAGAAATTTCTGCAGGGACCCGACGCAACAAGCGCACCTACCCTAAGGGTGTAGAAATGGACATGTGACAAGGACAACACATCGCCAATCCTGTGCTGACGAGACTTCGCTGTTATGCACAGGGACTGGTTGCTGATATACAGAAAGTACGTGGATTCGCTTCATTTTGATTTAGATTTAATACCAAATGTATAACAAAAATCATAATATAATGGACATGTGACACCCTGGAATAGCCAGGTAGTCACAGATAGGCCCCGCATAACACCAGTCCCCCAAAAAGGTAACAGCAGCCAATCACATTAAAACCTAGTCACCTCCCTCAGAGCTTAATGGACACACCAGGGGGCGGAGCCAGGTAGTTAGCAACGCCCACTGAGGAGTTCAGAGAGCCTGAGGCAGGAAAAAGTTAGTTCAGTGGGAGTTCAAGTTTAGTGAAGTGAGGAGTGGAGTGCAGCAGGCCTGTGGTGACAGGTCTGCAACGGAGACTGACAGGTGTGAGGGTCGTAGCCCGCACACCTTGGCTAGGAGGCAGGCCTACAGGAGCCAGAAAGACGGCCAGGTGGAACCGTAAGGGACCGGGACAGGGTAGTGGCCCGCCAGAACCGACTGGAAACCGGAGCACCAGGGGGGTACTGAGACCCAGAACGAGGCCCAGAAGCCACTGGACCACGTCGAATTCACTGATTGAGGTCTGGACCTTTAGGTCTTTTTCCATTCCAAGACCTGACTGAAGGCAACAGCCCACCGAGGTGGATAGAAAGCCACTGCTCAGGCAGAGAGATCCCACGGGCCAGCGCCTGCGGGCAAACGGACTCCACCGACACATACACAGCCGGGGAGCGGACTCCCGTCGCTGAGGCACAGGCAGACTTGTGTGTGTCAATAATCGTGAGTACAGCTGTGCCATCCGGCCGCGCACCGCCCTGCACCGCCCAACCGCCACTCTCCCCAAATGGGTCCCGGGGCCACCATCCCTGCCCACGGAGGGGTTAACATCTTGCTGCACGACCATCTCCCCCGGGTGTCCCCGTAACTGCAGCGGTGGTGTCTACACCTTCACCACGTCCCATGGGTGGCGTCACGAACTCAAACACTGCTCCGGCTGTATACCTACCTAACCACCCCCATTGAGATCATCAGCAACCCCTTGCAGAGCGACGTGACCCCCGGGTCCGGAGGCGCTCGAGCCACGCACCAAACGAGCCCGGATCCGAGCGGCTCGGCTGCGGCCGAGCGCGGGGCGGTACAGACATTGTCCTTCTTGCCTTTATAAAGTCCTTTTTTGCCAGTGATCTCACTAGGTGTTTCGGGGGACTTAGGTACACAAATGTGCCCTGTTTGCACTTTGTTCTTTTTGATGATTTAGTCCTGAATTTATCATTACAAAAAGTGACCATAACTTGTTTGTGAAGCTTAGAATCAATGTGGCATTTTTAGGGTCCATTTGAAAGGGGTTATCCAGCTTTTGTTTATTTTTTTTTTATTTCACTACTGAGCTACATAGGGGCAGGTAAGTGTGACGCCCTGGCAAAACCAGGTAGTCACACAATAGGCCCCCGCACAACACCATCCCTCACTTAGGTCACATACAGCCGATTTGAAACCCTAGTCACCCCCTTCAGGGCAAGACAGGCACAAAAGTGGGCGGAACCAGGCAGTTGGGGAACGCCCACCTAAGGGTCTAGACAGCCCGGGGCGGGAAAACAAACAGTTCTAGTCAGTTAAGCAGTGAAGCAAACAGACTAAGTTGGAGTTCAAGTTGAGGAGTGTGGGCTGGAGCTAGGTGTAGCTCCAGCAGAGGAGACGTTCAAGTTGAACGGTGCCAGGGTTGGAGCCCTGGTACCTTGGCTAGGTGGCAGACAGTTGTCTCCGTCAGCAGGAGACGGGAAGTCGGCTCGGCAGATCCGAGGAGGAGCGGAGCAGGGTTGGAGCCCGCCGGTATCGACACCGGAGACCCGACCGGAAACCGTGCGCAGAGGGGGTACTCGGAACCAACGGCCTAGCTAATCAACCAATTGAGGGTAGCAGGATTATAGGTCCTGTCCCAACTAAAGTCCCAAAAGCAGACAACCACCCACAGATAGGGATAGGGCAACCGCCAGGGCCCATAGATCCCACGGGTCAGCGTCAGCGGGTACGGCTCCTCAAGCACACAGAAAGCCAGGAGCGGACTCCCGTGTTCCATACCAGGAAGTCCAAACACACAACCACAACCAGTGCAGAGGAAGAGACTGCGACCACCAGCCCGGGTGGGGGACCTTGGTTTACCAATAGACTTGTGTTATTAATTTACTTGTGAGTAACCAAACATCCCCTGGTACGTCCGGGCACGCAGGCCCCTGCCATTGCCATACCCTGTACAGAGATACTAGGTCCCAGGGCAACCATCCCTACCCACGGAGGGGTTAACATCCGGCTGCCATTACATCTCCCCCGGGTATCCAACAACAGCAGCCCCACTTCACCACACACTGTGCGTGGCATCACGAACTGAATACGGTCAAGGCCGTACAACTACGTCCCCCTTTTCATTCGGCGTGTCCGCGTGACCCCCGGGTCTGGAGGATCTCTCGAGCCACACAGCGGGTACGAATCCGAGCAGCACCGGCTGCTGGCACGGGGGTGGCACATAAGTAGATAAAAAATACCTAGCTATACTGCTGTCAGCCCCTCTTCCCCGGCTCAGAACAGTCATGTAGCTGCTCTTGCCGGGATTTTGCTGTTGCCTGTGATGTCACGTTGACCGGGGCAAGACCTTGTTGACGGGCATCACAGCTGACATCATGTTGCCACCCTACTGGGTGGGTATAGTGCATGAAGTCCCCGCCCTGCTTCCCCTTCACCCTCCCACACATCCCGCAGTGCCGCATGTGGCCCTTGATGCTTCTTGCAGTGCACAGGCCTGCAGCCCCCTTGATGATCGCTACCTGTACTGGGGGTCCGTGCAGTCAGCGCTTTATATCAGATGACACATAACCGAGTGCTGCACAGATGCGAGCACTCTCTATGATCAGCTGCCGGCCAGTCAGAGGCCAGCAGCTGATCATTGGAGAAACTGTATAGAGCAGAGGTCCCCAACTCCAGTCCTCAAGGCCCACCAACAGTGCAGGTTTTTGGGATTTCCTTAGTATTGCACAGGTGTTAATGTAATTACCTGCCCAGGTGCTGGTTCCAACAGCAGTGCAATGCTAAGGAAATCCTGAAAACATGCACTGTTGGTGGGCCTTGAGGACTGGAGTTGGGGAACCCTGGTATAGAGAACTCGCCCCTGCGCAGCGCCTGGACATTTGTCTTCTGATATAAAGCTCTGTCCACAGCAGCCCCTGCACAGACAGCCTTTACCAAGGGGACTGTGGCCACAAGAAACAGGCCACTGAGGGAACAGAGGACAGGTGAGAAGTATTTGTCTTTTTGTTTTTTGTGTATGTGTGTAAAGAATGGCACAATATGGGACACTGCTTCAGGATGTAGCATTTCTACAAGAAGATCTTTACTATACGATGAGCAGGATTACATGAGCATTATTACAAGATGGGCACATTACTACATTATATGTGCCCATATTGTCCTCTGCTAGAGGTCTGTGCTGGGCAGTATACTGACAGCCAATGAACATGCAGAGGGCGGGGCTGGACAGTGAGGCCAGGCGGTGCCAGCTCTGACTTAGGTTTGGCAACCAAGAATAGGAAGTCAAGTTTGCTGGAGCTCAAGGTAAATAAAGTGGCTACAGAGAATAAAGTGATAATTCAAGAGGAGCAAAAGTTAGAAAACAAAAAAATAGTGTAGGGATGTTTTAGATGACAATACAGCACAGATTAGCTTAAAGATAAAGTTGGAGTTTGTCGGACAACTTCTTTAACTTTCTTGGAAAGAGTCACGAATAGATGTCACATTGGATGTGAGGAATATCAATGTATCAAGTATAGCTGTGGATAAGTGTAGCTATTCTAGAGGAAAAACAGACAAGAAATGCAGGAAATGTCTTTTTAACGCCTAACACACCTTTTAAAGCGAAACCAAACTTTTTTTTTTTTTATTTCATCCAGCATGGAAAGTTATGTATGACCTTTTCAAATTCCTTTATTAGGGAAATTGTATTTGTCTTCCAACCACTGCCTCCAGCTGCATTCATATCAGAACATGCTCATTTGGAGTACAGATGATGGCAGTGATGGGTCAGCACCTGTCTTCTCCTCGTAGTTGTACTGAGGGCTCTTGTCTACTTGCGATTTTCATGTGCGAGTGTGATCCGGTAAAACATCGGATTGCACTTGCACCAGTGTTAATCAATGAGGCAGGGTCCTCTTGCTTATTTTTCTTCTACACGAATTGTGCTGCCGGTGCAATCGCAGCATGCTGCGTTTTGCAGTGAGTCTCCGCTCAAGCCTATGGCAGCGTGTGAAACATCACACTGCACTCTCATGTTATGTGACTGCAGTGCGATATACGCAGAGACAGACAGTGGAGGAGATAGGGAGAAAGTGTTCCCTCCATCTTCTCGCATGATCCTCGGCTGACGCACGCAACAGAGGGTCATTAGCATATCGCTTCCGATGCGCTCACATCAGAAGCGGTACGCAAGTTGGAAAGAACTCTTAACAGAACAATTTCCTGCAGCAGCTTATCCCTTCATTGAGTCGAGCATACTGTCTGTGTGTGCTATGGACAGCACACAGAGAGCATACACCCTTTCTAGCCCATGTGTGGAAAAATCACAGCATTCGCTATTTTGCTCCAAATTATAAACCAGACTAGTGCATATAAATAGTAGGCAGCTTTCTACACATTGAGCTAGTCATGGCCGCCATTTGCACAAGTTTTAAATTTGGCCTAATCACACATTGAGCTAACCCATCACTGCCATCACTTGTACTCTGAATTCATATGTTTTGAGAGCAATGCAGCTAAAGACTGGGGGAAAAGAAGTGGTTTGTAGGCTACTTAGATGTGATTTATTTCTAAGAATAATGAGAAATTGCTTAATAAAGTGATTTGCAAAGTTTCGTAACTTTACATGCTTTACATGCTTTACATGCTGAACAAAATGCTTAAAAAAAGAAAATATAGTTTATTTAATCCTTGTCTAGTATACCAAAAAGATTGTCATTTTACAGCACCTGCCAATATTGGTACAGAATGTACTTGTCCTTCTAAGGCTATGTGCGCACTAGGCGTTTTTGCCGCGTTTTTAGCGGCGTTTTTTACCGCGTTTTTGTGCTGAAAACGCAGTGACATTGCTTCCCCAGCAATGTCAATGGGTTTTCAGAAGTGCTGTCCTCACACAGCGTTTTTTTTTAGCTGCGTTTTTGTGGTGACCACAAAAACGCAGCATGTCAATTATTTCTGCGTTTTCCACTGCGTTTTTCACTCATTGAATTCAATGAGATGTTAAAAACGCAATGAATAACGCATATAGCCGCGTTTCTATGACTAAAAACGCAGCTATACACGCAAGGGGTGGGCACTACAGTGACGCGTACAGGAAGAGGATTCCTTCTGTTGGTAAACACAGAAGCAGGAATCCTCCCGGTACCGTCACCGCCGCGTCCACCTCCCGTCCTGTGCATGTCAGCTCCGTGCGGCACCATGTCTGGGCGGGAGGTGGAGGCAGCGGCGAAAAACAAAGTGAACAGTAGAAAAAAAAAAAAATGTCATATACTCACCTGTCTGCAGGGTCCCGGTGCCATGCAGGGTCCCGGTGCCATGCCCGCTCCCATCTCCTCCCGGTCCCGCCGCTCTGGCTGTGTGCAGTCTCCCCGGCCGGCAGGACCTTGCTTGCAGGACCTGGCGAGGGATCACCTGATGCAGTCACCTGACGCATCAGCTGATCGTAGTCTCGCCGGCTATCAGCTGATCCTGCCGTCAGGGGACTTCATCAGCTGATTACCGGCAGCTGCTGCAGCGATCGTATAGGATCAGACTCCTGTCCAATCGATCGCTGCAGGAGCTGCCGGTAATCACCACAGCACATAAGTGAGTATGTATTTTTTTTTTTTTTCTACTGATGCATCAGCTGATTGTATAATCGGCTTTTATACAATCAGCTGATGTGTGATGTGATTCAGGCACTTGAACCTGACACATCATCTGATCGCTTTGCCTTCCAGCAAACCGATCAGATGATATTGGATCCTGATTTGGACGGCGCGGGACCCTGACCCAGGAATACTGCGGAGGGGGGTTTATTTCAATAAAGATGGAGTCACTAATTGTGTTGTGTTTTATTTCTAATAAAAATATTTTTCTCTGTGTTGTGTTTTTTTTTTATCATTACTAGAAATTCATGGTGGCCATGTCTAATATTGGCGTGACACCATGAATTTCGGGCTTAGGGCTAGCTGATAATATACAGCTAGCCCTAACTCCATTATTACCTAGCTAGCCACCCGTCACCAGGGCAGCTAGAAGAGTTGGATACAGCGCCAGAAGATGGCGCTTCTATGAAAGCGCCATTTTCTGGGGTGGCTGCGGACTGCAATTCGCAGTGGGGGTGCCCAGAAAGCATGGGTACCCTGCACTGTGGATTCCAATCCCCAGCTGCCTAGTTGTACCCGGCTGGACTCAAAAATTAGGCGAAGCCCACGTCATTTTTTTTTTTTTAATTATTTCATGAAATAATTAAAAAAAAAGGGCTTCTCTATTTTTGGTTCCCAGCCGGGTACAAATAGGCAGCTGGGGGTTGGGGGCAGCCCGTACCTGCCTGCTGTACCCGGCTAGCATACAAAAATATGGCGAAGCCCATGTCATTTTTTTTTCTTTTTGGGCAAAAAACTGCATACAGTCCTGGATGGAGGATGCTGAGCCTTGTAGTTCTGCAGCTGCTGTCTGCTCTCCTGCATACACTAGTGAATGGAGGATGCTGAGACTTGTAGTTCTGCAGCTGCTGTCTGCTCTCCATACACTAGTGAATGGAGGATGCTGAGACTTGTAGTTCTGCAGCTGCTGTCTGCTCTCCTGCATACACTAGTGAATGGAGGATGCTGAGACTTGCAGTTCTGCAGCTGCTGTCTGCTCTCCTCCATACACTAGTGAATGGAGGATGCTGAGACTTGTAGTTCTGCAGCTGCTGTCTGCTCTCCTGCATACACTAGTGAATGGAGGATGCTGAGACTTGTAGTTCTGCAGCTGCTGTCTGCTCTCCTGCATACACTAGTGAATGGAGGATGCTGAGACTTGTAGTTCTGCAGCTGCTGTCTGCTCTCCTGCATACACTAGTGAATGGAGGATGCTGAGACTTGTAGTTCTGCAGCTGCTGTCTGCTCTCCTGCATACACTAGTTCTGCAGCTGTCTGCTCTCCTGCATACAATGAACATTTTGAAGAAGGAAATGACATCAGACCTTTTTTTTTTTTTTTTTTCCATCAACAATCTTTAATGGCATTGTGCACTAATTAAAAACGCAGTGAGCAAAAACGCAGCAAAAAACGCACCAAATCGCGGCAAAAACGCATGCGTTTTTGCCGCGTTTTTTTAGCCGCGGGTGCGTTTTTTAGACAAAAACGCACATAAAAACGCAGCGTGAAAAAAACGCCTAGTGCGCACATAGCCTAAGGCTACATAAGCACGCTGCATTTTTGCTGTGTTTTTTTGGTGCAGTTTTGTTGTCAGTAAGTTCTTACTTTTGACTTCCCAGCAAAGTCGATGAGATTTCAGATTTGCTGTGCGCATGTTGCAGTTTTTTTTTTTTGTCTGCAGTTTTTGTTACAGACTTCTGACATATGCTGCAGTTTAAGTTCTTTCTGCATTTTGTCCCTGCGTTTTTTACCAGTGATGGGAGGACTCTCAGATAAAACCCACGCCGACGCTGGGTCCGTGAGGGATTGATCCCTGGTATCAGGCTGGATTCCGGGCGCAATATATTCTTTGGGGACCAGAATCCGGCGCAAAGAGGTAGGAGCAAGCGCTTCGTACTTAACGGGTCACCGGCACATTGGTACGCTTCCGCGGCCGCTCATTCACTTTAATTGAATATGCACTGCTTTCCCCATCCACTAGCATCTGTGATTTTTTTTTTTTTTTGCAGTCAGATGCGCCCCCACTCTGAGTGACAGCCTGTCTGATGCTTCCAATCACAGACACTGTTTGTGGGACTATCTTACAGTAAAATAAATAAAATTCATGAAGGGTCCCCCCATATTATGCAACCCGGCACAGATAAAGAATACAGTCACAACCCCCAGCCGTGCGCTTATTTTGGCTGTGTATCAAAATAAAAATAAATGCATGCGGCTTTTTTTTTTTTTTTTTCTTTAGCAATTACCAAAGCGTACTCTAGGTACCAGAGGTATACTAATATAGACAAACCAAAATAAAAAAACCTCTAAAATCAGTAAGGCTACTTTCACATTGCGTTTTTACTTACCTTCAGTTGTCGCGTCGGGGCATCTGTCCAAACCTCCCCCCCCCTCCTGCAAAACGTGTGTCGGACGCATGCTCCGATGGGGCCATTGACTATAATGGAGCAGACTCCGTTAGCGTGTGCTCTGTCTTGCACCATTTTCGGGCATATGCGTTTTCTGAACGTTTTCTACCAAAACGTAGTCTATGTTCAGGTGTCCGCCTGCAGAAAACAAAACATGTATGCCCGAAAATGGTGCAAGACACAGCACATGCTAACGGAGTCTGCTCCATTATAGTCAATGGCTCCGTCGGCGCATGCATCCGAAACACGTTTTGCCAGGGAAGGGAGGGGAGGTTCGGACGGATGCCCCGATGGGACCACTGAACATAAGTAAAAACGCAATGTGAAAGTAGCCTAATACCTTAATTGTATGTAGGTAAAATCCCCAGCAAACATACCACAAACAACAAATAGTGGTGTGTAAATTCTACACAAGGGTAATTTGTGACAAAAGGGCAGTGGGGGTAACAGTGAGTGACCCTAACAAAGGGGAATTACTTGATGTAATCAAGAGTTGCGAGGGCCTCACACTAACCTCAACCTGCCTAACAACTGAGGTTAGTTCACCTTAGATTTTATGGCGCCCCTGTTGCTTGGCTGTTACACCCTCAACTACCACTAATAGAACACCCTCCACCAAACCTCAGAACGTGCAGGTAAAAAACCATTCATGTAGATGCATTCAGGCACAAATATTAAATATGCCATTATATTTGTATGTTCTTATAATGTAATCATTCACCATATTTACTGATCAGGAGGACCACAAAGAGGAATGGATACTGATGAAAAACAATGATGACCCTAGTAAATAGGGACCTAGGTCACAGGTCAACAATCAGGCCAGCTATCAAACCGGGCATATTGACAGGTCAAATTACAAGAATAAGTCCACCTAGGACCACTTGCAAGACACCCATAATAATAAAGATAGAAGCATGGCCCCTAGAGGGATGCTTATCGTGTAAGTGTGATCCAAAAATAAATCAGCCAGGCCTTAGGTCCCCAATATATTCTTCAAAGACCCACTAAGCCCTAGATTTAGTAATGAAATGTGCCTATGAGATTATCAATTACTTATATGAAAAAGTGAAAAGAAATAAACGCACACACTAAAAAATCCTTTATTTGGAATAAAAGACAAACCACCCTTTTTCACCACTTTATTAACCCCCAAAACACCCCTTACACTTCTGTTTTTCCCCATTAAAGAGACTGTCGGGATGTTTTTGCTATGTAATCTGAACCAAGCATGCTGTAAGAGTTAGCATGAAGTTTACAGCCAGTTGTCTCTTATCCTAAAGTCTGTTTTTGTTTACCTGCAATGTTTAGTTTAAGCCTCTTAGCTTTATCATTAGTGGGTCTGAGCAGCAAGTGAACTGTAGTCTGACTCTGCCCCCTTCTGTGATTAGCAGCTTCTGTTTATGGAAATGTACACTGAAAGCCTGGTTTGGGCGGAGACAGCTCCCAGAGCTCTGCTACATACAAAAAATGAAATCTTTCATTGTGTTGAACGGCTGCAGCCACTAATCTTAAGTGATACATCGTTAGATTCATAATCTTTGCCTACATCATGCTGCGCTTAGATGAAGTAGCAAAAACCTAACTGATTCCCTTTTTTAAGTTATTTCCTTCAAGCCATCATTTTCTCTGGAGGCTACTGCCAGAAGGTAAACTCCACTCACATACACGTATTTTTATAATAACATACATAAGTTGTCCCTGGATTGATTTTTTTTTTTTTTTTTTTTTTTTTTGGTTGTTGATTCAATTTTTTTTTAATTAGCAGAGTCTCCATATATTTGATGTATATGCAGCACTCTGTATCTCCTGTGATGTATGCTGCAGTCTTTATCGTATAGATGTATATACACTAGTCCCAGTTTCTTCTATGTGATGTGTATAAACACCAGTCCTGTCTTTTGTGATGTATGTACACCAGTCCCAGTGTCTCTGATGTGATGTGTGTGTGTCAGTGTATCCTTTGTGATGTATACAGCAGACTAGGCATATCCTATGTGACATAGATATATAGCAGAAAAAAAACCCTATACAATTACAGTGCACATTTCCTTTTACAACAGTAAACTGTCCAGTGATTGGTTGCTATGAGTAAAAAAGACCGTTATTATCATTTTTAGAGATTGCGATAAGTCACACCTATGTCTTTTAGCTCTACGGAAGGACAAACAGAGGGATGGAAGAGATGAATCCAGCGAGCCAAAGTTGTAGTAGATAAAAAGTTTCTTTAGTCTTTATTTCAATAATATTAAAAAAAGTCTTTGTCCATAGCAGCATAAATGATGACAGACAGAGATAGGAAAAGTTGCTGCTGGCGCACGGCAAGACGCGTTTCGGCTAAACCTTTATCAT
The DNA here is from genome assembly GCF_048569485.1 of Anomaloglossus baeobatrachus. Lineage (NCBI taxonomy): Eukaryota > Metazoa > Chordata > Amphibia > Anura > Aromobatidae > Anomaloglossus > Anomaloglossus baeobatrachus. The sequence goes on from NC_134361.1 coordinate 124,402,458, forward strand.
TGCCATAGACAATGATAAAGGTTTAGCCGAAACGCGTCTTGCCGTGCGCCAGCAGCAACTTTTCCTATCTCTGTCTGTCATCATTTATGCTGCTATGGACAAAGACTTTTTTTAACCCCTTAACGACCCATGACGTACTAGATACGTCATGGATCGTTTTCCGGTAAGCCCCGCCCCCTGCCGCCGGCGGGCGGCGGCGATCGGCGCACATATCAGCTGTTATCAACAGCTGATATGTGTGCCTGCTAGCCGCGGGTGGAATCGCTTCCACCCGCGGCCATTAACCCCTTACATTTCGCTGCCAAAGTCTTGGCAGCGATATGTATATGGACGCCGCCATTACAGTGACTTACCCCGCCCCCGCCGGAAGTCACGTGACATGATCACGTGACTTTCGGCGGTTGCCATGGTAGCACAGGGTCATGTGATGACGCCTGTGGCTAACATGAGTCACTTCCTCTCAATGCCGGAATACAGCCGGCATTGAAAGTGAAGCAGCAAATCTGCAGTTCTCAGCTCTGTAGCTGAGATCTGCAGATTGTGCAAAGCGATCAGATTGCTGATCACTATAGCCCCCTAGGGGGACTAGTAAAATAAAAAAAAAAAGTAAAAAAAAAAGTTTTAAAAAATAAAAAAAAAATAAAAAAACCTAAAAGTTCAAATCACCCCCCTTTCACCCCATTGAAAATTAAAGGGTTAAAAAAATAAAAAATGCACACATATTTGGTATCGCCACGTTCAGAAATGCCCGATCTATCAAAATATAAAATCAATGAATCTGATCAGTAAACGGCGTAGCGGCAAAAAAATTCCAAACGCCAAAATTACGTTTTTTGGTCGCCGCAAATTTTGCGCAAAATGCAATAACAGGCGATCAAAACGTAGCATCTGCGCAAATATGGTACCGTTAAGAACGTCAGGTCAAGACGCAAAACATAAGCCATCACTGAGCCTCAGATCCTGAAAAATGAGCACGCTACGGGTTTTGGAAAATGGCGCAAAACGTGCGCCACGTTTTTCGGACAAGCTTGTGAATTTGTTTTAACCCCTTAGATACAAGTAAACCTATACATGTTTGGTGTCTACAAACTCGCACCGACCTGAGGCATCATACCCACACATCAGTTTTACCATATAGTGAACACGGTGAATAAAATATCCCAAAAACTATTGTACAATCCCAGTTTTTTTGCAATTTTTCCGCACTTGGAATTTTTTTGCCATTTTCCAGTACACTATATGGTAAAACTTATGGTTTCATTTAAAAGTACAACTCGTCCCGCAAAAAACAAGCCCTCATATGGCAAGATTGATGGAAAAATAAAAAAGTTACGCCTCTCGGAAGAAGGGGAGCAAAAAACAAAAACGCAAAAACGGAAAGTGCCCGGGGGCTGAAGGGGTTAATATTCTTGAAATAAAGACTAAAGAAACTTTTTATCTACTACAACTTTGGCTCGCTGGATTCATCTCTTCTATTTGTGCTGGTAAGAGCTTCTACCATATATCCGTGCTAAGAGCCTCTATAGTCATAGCAGCTTGATCCTACAATATATTGGGTAAGCTGGAAAAACTTTTTCTTTTTTATATTTTCTATGTAAACAGAGGGATGGGTACAGGAGGAGTCAGCTGCTCTGAGGGTTTTGATAGGTAATGATGTAAGCCTCCAATTAATGATGTAATCCTCCAAAGCCAGGGAAGGAGTCTTGCGAGGATAATTTGCATATTCCCAGTGCCTTCTGGGATAAGTGAAGAGTCACCGCGAGCTCAAGGAGAAGCGGGTTTTGGCCGTTACAGCCGGAAGGAAGACTTCTGAAAGTCAGGGAAGGAGTCTTGCGAGGATAATTTGCATATTCCCAGTGCCTTCTGGGATAAGTGAAGAGTCACCGCGAGCTCAAGGAGAACCGGGTTTTGGCCGTTACAGCCGGAAGGAAGACTTCTGAAAGCCTGTTTTGAATTTTAGCCTGTCTTCTTCATTGTGAGCGTGAGTGAGCAAAGTGTGAGCAAAAGTAAGTGTGAGTAGAATTGTTTGTATTTAGTTGTTTAATTACTTAACATTTGTTTAGTGCTATCCCCATTAGAAAATGTGCTCCACTATTGCTAATGCGATCCAGTGTACATCTTGTCTCATGTATGCAGTCCTTGAAAAGCCATTCGAGGGTGCATACTGTTGTTCGAGATGTGCGGAAGTTGCACATTTGGAAGCCCAGATACTGGATCTAAATGAGCAGCTGGCAACTCTGAGATGCGTTAGCAATGTGGAAAGGAGTCTGCTGCTCACTAAGCAGCAGCTTGTTGGGTCAGATGTGGGGGAGGATCGTAGTAGGGAGCGGCAGGACGGTGAGGTAGGTAGCTGGGTGACAGTTAGAAAGGGGGGTAAAGGGAAAAGTGCTAGGAAGGCTAGTCCTGAACTGACACACCCCAATAGGTTTGCAAACTTGGCAGATGAGGGGGATGTCATTACAGGGGTAGCATTGCTGCAGCAAGGCATGACCTCTGAATGCCAGAGGAGTGTCTGCTCCAGTAAGGGGGGGAATAGGAGTGCAGGGCAGGCAAGACAGGTACTGGTAGTGGGGGACTCAATTATTAGGGGGACAGATAGGGCAATCTGTCACAAAGACAGGGATCGCCGAACAGGGTGTTGTCTTCCTGGAGCTCTAGTTCGGCACATCGCTGATCGGGTTGACAGATTACTGGGAGGGGCTGGGGAGGACCCAGCGGTCATTGTACACATTGGCACAAATGACAAAGTTAGAGGTAGGTGGAAGGTCCTTAAAGATGATTTCAGGGAATTAGGTTGTAAGCTTAAAGCATGGACCTCAAAGGTGGTATTTTCGGAAATACTACCTGTGCCACGAGCCACACCAGAGAGGCAAAGAGAGATCAGGGAGGTTAACAGGTGGCTCAGGAATTGGTGTAGGAAAGAGGGTTTTGGGTTCCTGGAGAATTGGGCCGACTTTTCAGTTGGCTACAGATTCTATGCTAGGGATGGGCTGCATCTTAATGGGGAGGGTGCAGCTCTGCTGGGGCAGAAAATGGCTAGAAGGTTGGAGGAGTGTTTAAACTAGGAATGGGGGGCGAGGGTATTCACTTTATAGAAGGGGAATGTAGTGCAGATAGTGACCAGGGCACAAGTAATGAAATTGGGGGTGGTACGGGGGGAAGGGTTAAGACAGTCAATACAGTAAGCAGGAATATTGGTACAGAGTCATACGTAACGTGCATGTACACTAATGCCCGAAGCCTCACAAATAAGGTGGAGGAATTAGAATTAATATTGTTGGAAGAAAATTATGATATAGTGGGGATATCAGAGACATGGCTGGATGAGAGCTATGACTGGGCTGTTAATTTACAGGGTTATAGCCTATTCAGGAATGACTGTACAAATAAGCGAGGGGGAGGTGTGTGTCTATATGTAAAATCATCCTTAAAACCCATCCTGCGTGACAACATATGTGAGGGTACTGAGAATGTAGAGTCCCTATGGGTGGAGATAAGGGGGGGGAGAATGAATAATAAAATACTGATAGGGGTGTGTTATAAGACGCCGAATATTATGGAAGAGGTAGAGAATCTCCTCATAAAGCAAATTGATAAAGCAACGAGTCTCGGAGAGGTAATTATTATGGGGGACTTTAACTATCCTGATATAAATTGGGGAACAGAAACTTGCAGTTCCAGCAAAGGAAATAGATTTTTGATAACAATGAAAGATAATTACCTTTCACAAATGGTACAGGACCCCACAAGAGGGGGAGCACTACTAGACCTTGTACTAACCAATAGGCCAGACTGCATATCAAATATACAAGTTGGGGGTTACTTGGGGAATAGTGATCACAAAATAATAAGTTTTCATGTATTCTTTAGTAAGATGTATAGTAGAGGGGCTACAAGGACACTAAACTTCAGGAAAGCAAATTTTAAACGGTTGAGAGATGATCTTAGTGCAATAAACTGGGATGATGTACGAAGTAATAAAAGTACACAAAGCAAATGGGAGACTTTTATGAGCATCCTGAATAGGGCTTGTGCAGAAAATATACCCTATGGGAACAAACATGCTAGAAATAGGAGGAAACCCCTATGGCTAAATAGAGCTGTAAGGGAAGCAATAAAAGAAAAACAGAAAGCCTTAAAAGAATTAAAGAGGGTAGGTAGTGATGAGGCATTATATAATTATAGAAAATTAAATAAAATATGTAAAAAGCAAATTAAGTTAGCTAAGTTTGAGACAGAGAGACTCATTGCGAGAGAAAGTAAAAATAATCCTAAAATATTCTTTAACTACATAAACAGTAAAAAACTGAAAAGCGATAGTGTTGGCCCCCTTAAAAATAGTCTTGGTGAAATGGTGGAAGGGGATGAGGGTAAAGCCAACCTGCTGAATGACTTTATTTCTACGGTTTTTATACAAGAAAATGCCATGGCAGATGACATGACCAGTGATACCATAAATTCACCCTTGAATATTACCTGCTTAACCCAGCAGGAAGTACGCCGCCGCTTCGAAATCACTAAGGTTGATATATCTCCGGGCCCGGATGGCATACACCCCAGAGTACTACAGGAATTGAGTTCTGTGATAGATAGACCATTATTTTTAATCTTCTCAGATTCCTTAATAACAGGGTCGGTACCGCAGGACTGGTGCATAGCAAATGTGGTGCCAATATTCAAAAAGGGGACAAAAACTGAGCCGGGAAATTATAGGCCGGTAAGTTTAACCTCTATGGTTGGTAAAATCCTTGAGGGTTTCTTGAGAGATGCTATACTGGAGTATCTCAAGAAAAATAACCTTATGACAGAGTGTCAACATGGGTTTATGAGGGATCGATCCTGTCAAACTAATTTGATCAGCTTCTATGAAGAGGTAAGTTCAAGCCTGGACCAGGGAAATGCAGTGGATGTTGTGTATATGGACTTTTCAAAAGCTTTTGATACGGTGCCACACAAAAGGTTGGTACATAAAATGAGAATAATGGGGATAGGGGAAAATATGTGTAACTGGTTTAAAAACTGGCTCAGTGATAGGAAACAAAGGGTGGTTATTAATGGTACGTACTCAGACTGGGTCTCAGTTCATAGTGGGGTACCACAGGGGTCAGTATTGGGCCCCCTTCTTTTCAACATATTTATAAATGACCTTGTTGGGGGCATGCGGAGTAGAATTTCAATATTTGCAGATGATACTAAACTCTGCAGGGTAATCAATACAGAGGAGGATAATTTTATATTACAGGGAGATTTATGTAAATTGGAGGATTGGGCTGAGAAGTGGCAATTGAAGTTTAATGTAGATAAATGTAAGGTCATGCACTTGGGTAGAGGAAATAACATTTATGATTATGTACTTAATTGTAGAACACTGGGTAAAACAGACACTGAAAAAGACTTGGGTGTATGGGTGGATGGTAAACTTCACTTTAGTGGACAGTGTCAGGCAACTGCTGCCAGGGCTAATAAAATAATGGGATGTATTAAAAGAGGTATAAGTGTTCATGAAAAAAATATAGTTCTACCTCTGTACAAGTCACTAGTGCGACCGCACTTAGAATACTGTGTACAATTCTGGTCACCGATATATAAGAAGGACATAGCTGAACTGGAGAGGGTGCAGAGAAGAGCGACCAAGATTATTAGAGGAATGGGTGGGCTGCAATACCAAGACAGGTTATTAAACTTGGGGTTATTTAGTTTGGAAAAACGAAGGCTTAGGGGGGGATCTAATCACAATGTATAAATATATGAGGGGACAGTACAGAGACCTTTCCAAAGATCTTTTTACACCTAGGCCTGCGACTGGAACACGGGGGCATCCGTTACGTCTTGAGGAAAGAAGGTTTAATCATAATCACAGACGAGGATTCTTTACTGTACGAGCAGTGAGACTATGGAACTCTCTGCCGCATGATGTTGTAATGAGTGATTCACTACTAACATTTAAGCAGAGCCTGGATGCCTTTCTTGAAAAATTTAATATTACCAGTTATGTATATTAGATTTTATGACAGGGTATTGATCCTGGGAACTAGTCTGATTGCCGGATGTGGAGTCAGGAAGGAAATTTTTTCCCCATTGGAACTTGTTTGCCACATTGGGGTTTTTTTGCCTTCCTCTGAATCAACATGTTAGGCTACGGGTTGAACTAGATGGACTTAGAGTCTCCCTTCAACCTTAAAAACTATGATACTATGAATTCCCAGGAAAGCGAAGCCTGGTTTTCAGGGTTGATAACTTGATTTTTTTTTCCTTTTTATACCAATTGTCTCTTAAGAGAGGAAGTACACTACGGGTATGTCCGCACGCTGCGTTCTGGATTTGTCAAAAAATGCACCCTCTGGCAGACTTTGACAAATGTAAACACTGCGTTTGACAATAACCCCCCCCCACTGTAAAAACACATGCATTTTCGATGCGTTTTCCCTGCGTTTGGGCTGCGTTTTGGGCAGTGCGTTTTTAAAGGAGAAATGGAATATGATGGATTAGGATTTGATAGGTAGAATACATAGAGGGATAGATATAAAAAATAGAATAAATAACATGGCTGCCCGCAAACAGCAGACAGAGACTGAGCCATGCGATGAGCATGAACTCTGGTGAACCTCTGAGGTCAGTGCCAGGACACAGGCAGTAGTGCAGAACCAGCAGCTGTGATTTCAGAGCTTCACCTAAGTTCACTGTCATCATGCGGCTCTGTCTGTGTCACAGCATGATTTGCGGTCACAGGTGAAGGACTCGCCTGTGACTGCAAATCACCTGAGTGAGGGCACCGCTGATCGCGTGGCTCACTTCAGTCAATCGGGTGACTTGCTGTCACAGGTGGGTGACTCAAGCTGTGGCCGCGGGTAACCTGAGTGACATCACTGCTGATAGCGCGACTCACTTCAGTTGCTGCGTGGAGCTCACAGCTAGCGGTCGTGCTTCTGATGTAGCTGAGCTGAAAGCGTCGTGGGACCTCATGTGGATTACGTCGGACCTGGAGGGATGTTTGGTAGGTTAATAAAGTGGTGAAAGAGAGTGGGTTTTTTTGTCTTTTATTCCAAATAAAGAATTTTTTGGGTGCATGCATTTGTGCCGCCCTGGCAAAACCAGGGTGTCGGAGGTCTGCATCCATCTTTTTGGTGCAGATCTCACTCTCCCTTGGGGAGTTTCCCACACAGATACACACCAGCCAATCAGGCCCCACTCACCCCCTCGCCAGGAAAAGGGAGGGGGGCGAGAGGAGCTTAGAAAGAGCAGAGCAGAGTTTGAGCGGTAGTCAGTCTGCAGGAGGAGAGAGGTCTGGAGGCAGCCCCTGTGTGGAGCTAGGAAAAGTGGCAGTAAGGGCCTCAGGAATAGGTCCAGCCGCTTGTGGGACCCGAAGTAGACTGGGAGAGGGTAGTGGGCCCCCCCGGTGCCGACTGTCGGGACCCAGCCCGGACCTGTGTACAAAACAGATACAGACATCAGGCAGGAGAACAAACACCTGAATTACATGCACGGGTGTGGGACCCGTCCTCACAGCATCTGTGGGCACCAGTTACCAGCAATTTGGTTTACAAAAGACTGAGTATTTCTTCCATCTGCGTTCCTGACCCTCCACATCAATCCAGCTTCATCCAGCACCACGATAACCAAACTGTGAGTGTACTATTCCCTGCAATCCCTGCCACCACCACAACTCCCAATTGGGCCCCGGGACTACACCTCCCCTACCCGTGGAGGGGATTCCACCTTGCTGCCCCACACCACCAGTCCTGGGCACGGTCCCCAGAGGCAGTGGCGGTGCCACCATCTCATCACCGCAACCCACGGGTGGCGTCTCGGACAATCTCCTTTTACCTAATCCCCCTTTTTGTTGTGGAGCCTGGGATCACTGATCTGGTCACGCCACCGTGATACTTACAGAAGTGACCCCTTGGCCCGGATCTGAGTACCCCCTATCCCTGGGCGACACAAATTTATTTACTTTCACTTACAGGCTATTCATGTGGGGGGGTGTCTCATAGATGTCTGCCATGATTAACCTAGGATTTAGTGGCTGCTATGAGCTGCCATTAACTCCTCCTTACCCCGATTGCCACCGCACCAGGGCAATTCGTGAAGAGCCGGGTAAGGTCCCGGGATTGTCGCGTATAATGGATGCGGCAATTCCGGGCAGCTGCTGGCTGATATTTTTAGGCTGGAGGGCAGCCTAAAAACGATCGACCTCCCCAGTCTGAGAATACCAGCCCTCAGCTGTGTGGCTTTATCTTGGCTGGCTCTATCAATTAAGGGAGGACCGCACGTCTTTTTTTTAATTTATTTTATTGTACTGCACGATATAGACCCGCCCACCGGTGGTTTTGATTGGTTGCAGTGAGAGAGCTGTCACTCAGCATGGGGGCGCATTTGACTGTAACCAGTCGTAGGTGCCGATGGGCGGGGGAAGAAGTGAATATGAGATGCGAAGCCACGGGAGCAGTGTGACAGCCGTGCAGCGCCGCGCCGGTGATCGGGGAGTATGAAGGAGGGAGAAAAAGAGACACCGACACTGATAGAGAAACCGACACAGAGAGAGAGAGACCGACACGGAGAGAAAGACACTGACAGAGAAAGAGACTCACACAGACAGAGAGAGACCGACCGACAGAGAGAGAGAGACCGGAAGAAATGTTTTTGCTGACAAGAATGCATCCAAAATGCAGTGAAAACTCACAGCTAAATATTTTGGTTGCGTTTTGACATACCTCAGTAATTTCAATGGGTGGAAAATATAACCAAAACGCAATGAAGAAGTGACATGCTGCTGTTTTTAGGAAACAATTTTGATATATTTGACAAACAAAACACTGCCTAAAAAAAAGCAAAAAAAAGCAACGTGCGCATGGAATTTTCTGACTTCTCATAGACTTTGCTGGGGAAGCACAACGCATGCATTTTGTCAATGACAGTGCAGTTTAAAACGCAGGAAAAAAAGCACAGGTGCGCACATGGCCTAACTCTGCTGCAACCCCCAGCAGGAATGCAGGGCTTAAAGGGAACCTGTCACCACTTTTTTGGACTATAAGCTGCGGCCACCACCACCGGGCTCTTATATACAGCATTCTAACATGCTGTATATAAGGGCCCAGGCCGCTGTGTAGAACATAAAAAACACTTTTATAATACTTACCTAACGGTCGCGCTGCGGTGGAATAGGGCCATATGGGTGTCTCCATTGTCCGGTGCTGGAGCCGCCTCTTTCGGCCATCTTTGTTCTCCTTCTTCTCTAGCCGCGGTGCATGACGGGTACGACGTCATCCACACTCACCGGGATTCTTGTCCTGAGTAGCCGCACTTTGATCTGCCCTGAGAAGCGCAGATCAAAGTATTGTAGTGCGCCTGCGCAGGATCGGCGAGTGTGTATGACGTAGCCGCGTCGTGCACACAGGCTTCAGAAAGAGGACGAAGATGGCCGAAAGGGGAGGAGTCGACAACGGAGACGCCCATATGGCCCTATTCCACCGCTGAGCGACCATTGGTTAACTATTATAAAGTGTTTTTTATGTTGTCAAAACTGCCTGGGCTCTTATATACAGCATGTTAGAATGCTGTATATAAGAACCCGGTGGTGGTGGCCGCAGCTTATAGTCCAAAAAAGTGGTGACAGGTTCCCTTTGAAGAGGTCTGAGCCTAATCTGGTCATGGTGCCTCTGATGGCTCCGGCGATCCACAGGTTGACCAAACTGATGCAAAGGGGAATACTGTTTGAGGGGAAGGTAACTAGGTGAGTCGTAGGGGCTGATTTCATAGTCTAGCTGTGTGTAGTGGCTGAGCTTTCTGGTCTGATTTGGCTTTCATGGGGTTCCTGGATGGCACAGACGCCCAGACCAGGGGCGTAACTACCGCGGTCGCAGAGGTCGCCACTGTGACCGGGCGCTTAGGCGACCGCCCAGCAGTTCAGCAACCAGCTCCTTTCTGTGAGAGGAGCCTCCGCCCCCCGTCATCGCGCACAGCAACAATGAAGCGTGGAGCTGCCCGTGTAGCTCCACGCTCCATCATTCTCCCTCTGTGCCTGCGCGGTGACGTCACTCCTTAGCGACTGCTGTGTTGAGAGCACAGAGCGCAGGGTGGGAGGATGCTGACCACAGCTGCAGAGGAACGGAGGAGAGCTGAGGACGGAGCAGCGCTGGAACGAGGAAGGAGGTAAAAACTTGTTTGTTTTTTTTTGTTTTTTGTTTTTTTTTAAAAAACATAAGAAAAACTGTGTACACCGTGGCCAGAGGGCATGGGGGGCTGCCTGCATTATACATGGAGCATGGAGGGGCTGGCTGTATTATACATGGAGGGGCTGGCTGCATTATACATGGAGCATGGGGGGCTGGCTGCATTATACATGGAGGTCTATGAGGCTGCATTATACAACATCATGGACACCTTATACATGGACTATAGGGGTGCATTATACATGGAGGAGTATGGGGCTGCATAACACAATAGGAAGGTTTTATGTGGCTGCATTATAATACATATAGGACTATGGGGGCTACATTACAATATATGGAGGACTATGAAGGCTACCTTATACATGGACTATGGGGGTGCATTAAAAAACATGTAAGACTATGTGGTGCAGTATAATATATAATATATGGTTCATTCTAATATATGGAGAACTATGTGGTGAATTTTAATAAATTGAGAACTATGGGGTGAATTATAATACATGGAGAACTATGGTAAACTCATTATAATAATTGGAGGGCTACTTTATACATGGAGGACTATGTGGTGCAGTATAATATATGGAGGACTGTGGGGTGAATTATAATACATGGAGAACTATAGGAAATTCATTATAATACATGGAGGACTATAGAGGTGCATTCTAATATATGAAGGGTTATATGGGACCCTTTATACTATATGGAAGGCTATGCGGGGGCCATTATAGTATTTGGAGAACTATATACAAAGGGGACAAAGATACAAGCATGGGATGGGAACATTTTGTGCTGAGGGAAAAGAGCTCTTTCTCTCAGCACCCAGCTTTCCAATGCTCTGATATGGGAAAGCTGGGTGCTGAGGGAAAGATGTATAGCAGAGCCTGTGGAAGCTGGGTGCAGAGGACAAGATGGATTTTAGATCATAGGAAACCTGGGTGCTGAGGGTAAAGGGTGCTTTACATGCGGCGACATTGCTACCGATATATCGTCGGGGTCACGATGTAAGTGACGCACATCCGGCGCCGGTAGCAACATCGCAGCGTGTGACACTAATGAGCGGCGATCAACAAGCGCACAAATGTGAAAAATCGTTGCTGGTTGACATGTCGTTCATTTCCTTAATATCGTTGCTGCTGCAGGTACGATGTTTTGTCGTTCCTGTGGCATCACACATTGCTATGTGTGACACCGCAGGAACGACAAACATCTCCTTGCCTGCATCCACCGGCAATGCGGAAGGAAGGAGGTGGGCGGGATGTTACGTCCCACTCATCTCCGCCCCTCCGCTTATATAAGACGGCCGCTTAGTGAGGTGATGGTGATGTCGCTGTGACGCCGAACGCACCTCCCCCTTGAGGGAGGGATTGTTCGGCGGTCACAGCGACGTCGCTGACCAGGTATGTGCGTGTGACGCTGCCATAGCGATAATGTTCGCTACGTCAGCGATCACCAAATGTCGCACATACGACGGGGCAGGTGCTATCGCGCTCGACATCGCTAGCAATCGCTAGCTATGTCGCAGCGTGTAAAGCACCCTTTAGAGCCAAGTGTCAGCTTCATTATACCGTACCCCGAGTGTCAGGGTCATTGTCCCGTACCCCGAGTGTCAGGGTCATTGTCCCGTACCCCAAGTGTCGATGTACGTGGAGGGGGGGCCCAGGTCCGAACTTTGCACCGGGGCCCATCAAACTCTAGTTACGCCACTGACCCAGACAAAATGGCATGAAGTAGTAGCAAAGGTAATTGTGTTTCTTATGGGATAACAGACACCGTAGGTTTCATGCACAAAGAAAACAAACCTTTAGGCTATGTGCCCACGTAACGTATTTTCATGCAGTTACGCTGCGTTCTGCACCGCAGCGTAACTGCCTGCGTCCCCAGCACAATCTATGAATATTGTGCCTAATCCATGCCCACGTGGCGTATTAGAACGCAGCTGTCGCGCGCAGAGGGGTTGGGAATGCCGCTCGCCTGGGGGTTCGCTGGCGCTCGGGTCCAGTGCTTCTGCTCCTCGGTGGCTCGAGCACGGGGCCAGACCCGGGGGCTCGAGCAGCGCCTCCTCGCCCACGAGTCAAAAAAGGGGAGGTTTGTGGTGGGATGTCGGTCGTGACGCCACCCACGGGTTGTGGTGATGGTGGGCACCACCACTGCTGGTGACGGGGAATCCCGGGAGCTATGGCGGAGAGCAGCTAAGGTGTTGACCCCTTAGTGGGTAGGGGCTGTTGGTCCCAGGGCGTAGGGAGTAGGGAGGAGGTATAGGTGCAGGTGCCGATGCGGGGAGGCAGCGTGGGCGCAACGTTGCGGTGCAGCGCGGTGCCGGATGGCACTGTTGTACTCACTCAGGTAGACAAGGACAGAGTCTCTGGTAAACCAAACGGCTGGATGGACGGGGCCCACACTCGGCTGTGGTGTTTTCACTCCCCCCGGAAGGGTTGATGGTGGCTGTCGTTTCCTGCACCTATGTGTGTGTGTGTGTTTGACTCCTGTGGCTTCCCACGGGTAGTCCGCTCCCCGGCGTGTACGTGTCGGGAGAGCCCGTTTTGCCCGCAGGCGCTGGCCCTTGGATCTCTGGCCCTTGGCGGTGGCTCTTATCCGGACGGGTTGGGCTGTTGCCTTCTGACGGGACTTGGTTGGGAATGAACCCTTGAGGTCCAGACCGCAATCAGAGAATTTGACCTTTTACGGCGGCTCCTAGCCTAGTCGGGGTCTGAGTACCCTGCCTTGGTGCTTGGCTTCAATCTGCTCCCCGGTTCGGTGCCGGCGGGCCACCACCCGACCCCGGTCCTACGGTTCCGCTGACCTCCACCAACTCCTGCAGACTGCCACCACCGTCTGCCGACCTTGCTGATTGTGCCTGGGCTCCGACCCAGACACACAGTCTTTGCTCCTCTCCCTTCCACCTCTCCACTTCAACTCCTCTCCACAAACTGACTACTTTTCCCGCCTCCAGGCCTGGCTCCACCCCACTTGGTGTGGACATCAGACCCTGGAGGGAGGCAACAAGGATTTTGTTTGACTGGTGTTCCTGACCAGGGGAGAGGTGTGTGTGTATGTGGTGTTGTTCTGTGACTCCTGGGGTCCAGGGCGTCACACAGCACTTCGGCTACTGCCGAAGCGCTGCGTTCTAAAAAGCAACATGTCACTTCTTTCATGCGCTTTGGATGCAGGTCCTGCTCTGTCTATAGGAGAGGCAGCATCCAGAGCACATGAAATCTGCTTTTCATTACGGACTGTTTCTACAGCGATTTGAAGCGCACGTGTGTCTGCAGGGACAGAACGCAACGTGGGTACATAGCCTTACTCCACATAAACTGTAGTGTTCACAGTGCACACTTTAAGCCGGCCCATATAACCGTTTCTACAACCTATATCATACCTCCCAACCGTCCCGGATACAGCGGGACAGTCCCTCTTCTGAGCCTTTGATCCCGGCTCCCGCCCGTGAGGCTGTTTGTCCCGGCTCCACCCACCCACTGTAGCCCCGCCTCGCTGTTTCTCCCTTCTATTCATTACAGAGCCGAGCGCGCACCTACTCCTGTGACTGCTGCTGAGGTATGAATCACCCCCTGCAGCAGAGCGACCCCCCTGCAGCAGAGCGCCCCCCCCCTGCAGCAGAGCCCCCCCCCCTGCACCAGAGCCGACCCCCCCAGTCCCGGAGCCTGCGTTTGTCTGCAGCTGTTCTCTGATTCCCCGTGTGCGGCTTCTCACTGCTGCAGACACGGGAGTCAGGAAGCTGAGGAGACCGTGCAATCAGCACTTCTCTCTCCTGCAGATAGCACTGGCAATAACCTATGCAGAGTGGCATCTGCAGGCTTCTATTAGCTTACCGATCAGTGGTCTCCTGCCTGTGGAGCAGAGCTGCTGGGTCCTAGCTTCCCAACAGGTTCAGCTCTGCTTTATCCTGGCTGCCCTACCAGTTAAAGGGAACCTGTCAGCAGAAATTTCACAATAAAAATAACAGATTCCCCTCTGCAGCTCCTGGGCTGCTTCTAGAAAGGTTCCTGTTGTTATTGTGCCCCCTTTGAGACCTACAAAAATACTTTATGAAGTCTTACCTTTTTGTATGCAAATGTGTTTTTATGGTCACGGGGGCGGGCTGTCTGGCATCCGTTATTCCCCCTCCTGCCGCTTTACGCAGTCCCCCATTGCTCATTTACATACACAAGAACGCCTTCCTCATGTAACTGTCCTCCCAAAGTTTTGCGCATGTGAACGCTTTTTCAGGTGATTGCGCAGGCACGAGATTATGGGCGGCGCTGTGATTGTCATCAGCAGCGTTAACCAAGTACCCGCCCATAATCTCATGCCCGCACTTTTCCCTCTGACTCCACTGTTATGCGCAAGTGCTGGCCATATGAACCATGTTACCTATTACTGCTTGCACGAGATTATGGGCGGGTACTTGGATGACTTTGCTGATGACAATCACAGCGCCGCCCATAATCTCGCGCCCATGGTAATAGGTAACGTGGTTCATATGGCCAGTGCTTGCGCATAACGGTGGAGGCAGAGTGAGAAGCGCGGGCACGAGATTATGGGCAGGTACTTGGATGACGCTGCTGATGACAATCACAGCGCCGCCCATAATCTCGCGCCTGCGCAATCACCTCAAAAGCGTTCACACTTTGCACAGTGCTTACTCCCGCGAGAGTGGCACTGGGCATGCACAAAACTTCAGGAGGACAGTTACATGAGGAAGGCGTCCTCATGTATGGAAATGAGCAATGGGGGACGGCGTACAACGGCAGGAGGGGGAATAACGGACGCCAGGCAGCCCGCCCCCGTGACCATAAAAACAGATTTGCATACAAAAAGGTAAGACTTCATAAAGTATTATTTTAGGTCTCAAAGGGGGCACAATAGCAACAGGAACCTTTCCAGAATTCATCCCAGGAGCTGCAGAGGGGAATCTTTTATTTTTTTTGCTAAATTTCTGGTGACAGTTTCCCTTTAAAGGGAACCTATCAGGTGCAATCTGCACTCAGAGCCAGGAGCAGTTCTGGGTGTATATTGCTAATCCCTCCCTAACTGTCCCTGTATACACTAGCATAGATAAAGGCATCTATAGAAAAAGTATTTTTAAAGAGCTTATATCTTATGCTAATTAGCGCGGGGACTAGTCCCAATGGCGTTACTTCACTTGGCTAGTCGGCTCATATAGCGTGTTAGTACTCACACAGGGGCGTAATAACATGCTAACATGCTATGCGAGCCGACTAGCCAAGTGAAGTAACGCCCTTGTGACTAGTCCCCGCGCTCATTAGCATAAGATATAAGATCTTTAAAAATATTTGTTCTTGATCTCTTTATCTATGCTAGTGTATACAGGGACGGTTAGGCAGGGATTAGCAATATACACCCAGAACTGCTCCTGGCTCTGAGTGCATATTGCACCTGACAGGTTCACTTTAAAGGGAACCTGTCACCAGATTTGGGGCCTATAAGCTGCGGCCACCACCAGCGGGATCTTATGTACACATTCTAACATGCTGCATACCTCCCAACCGTCCCGGATACAGCGGGACTTTCACGCTTTACGTTGTTTGTCCCGTTGCCACGGGCGGGACGGCCGGCTCCCAGGCTCCGCCCACCCACTCTCTCTCCGCCTCCCTGCTTTTCCCTCCTACCATCCTAGTAGACGTGGCATAGAGAGGAGCGCTGCCTGTGCTGCTGCTGGTACAGTAAACTAATCTCCCCAGCGCTGATTTCCCTCCCTCCCCCCTCACCCCCGGCCGGAGCCTGTCTGTGCGGTCGGCCGGCCGCCTGTCTGTGCGGGCGCCCCCCGCCGCCTGTCTGTGCGGGCGCCCCCCGCCGCCTGTCTGTGCGGGCGCCCCCCGCCGCCTGTCTGTGCGGGCGCCCCCCTGCCGCCTGTCTGTGCGGTCGGCCCGCCACCTGTCTGTGCGGGCGCCCCCCGCCGCCTGTCTGTGCGGGCGCCCCCCGCCGCCTGTCTGTGCGGGCGCCCCCCTGCCGCCTGTCTGTGCGGGCGCCCCCCTGCCGCCTGTCTGTGCGGGCGCCCCCCTGCCGCCTGTCTGTGCGGGCGCCCCCCTGCCGCCTGTCTGTGCGGGCGCCCCCCTGCCGCCTGTCTGTGCGGGCGGCCCGCCGCCTCATTGTGCGGGCGGCCGGCCGCCTCTCTCTGCGGGCGGCCGGCCGCCTCTCTGTGCGGGCGGCCCGCCGCCTGTCTGTGAAGGCGGCCGGCCGCCTGTCTGTGAAGGCGACCGGCCGCCTCACTGTGGCTGCCTGCGTGTCCGTGCTGGAGGCCCGCCGGCTGCCTGCGTGTCCGTGCTGGAGGCCCGCCGGCTGCCTGCGTGTCCGTGCTGGAGGCCCGCCGGCTGCCTGCGTGTCCGTGCTGGAGGCCCGCTGGCTGCCTGCGTGTCCGTGCTGGAGGCCCGCCGGCTGCCTGCGTGTTTGTGCTGAATGGGTGTGGATGGGGAGTGGATATGGGCGTGACTGTGAAATGGGTGTGGTTAGGGGGCGTGGCCTAAAAATTTGCCGCGGCGCGCGTAGCGCGCCGCAAACTTTGTCCCTCTTTTCCTTCTTTAAAAGTTGGGAGGTATGCCTATATTACAGTTCTTTCTTTATCAGCAAAAATAACTCTCCCTCATCCAAGCTCTAAGAGTGTCTTGGGATCAGCCATGTACAACTGTCTCGGGTTTTGAGCACTTTTTTGAGATTTCTGGATTTTGCTATGTTCGGGCCCTACATGGATTTGAAACACCAGGCAGCCTGGACTTTACCTTTCCACGTAAAGTTTCTAAATGCAGTGCAGCATTCCTTCTCCTTACTGGATGTAATCATCATCAAAACACATGGCCCATCAGGGGACATTCTATTAGTGTGTACTCTGGGTCACTACAACTCTAGTGCTACCTATTGAAAGTAGCAATCCTAAAAATCAAAATTGACCTCTTAATGGGCCTTGTCACATGAATTGGGATCTATTCCAAATCAGCTTTCCCCTTCCTTTTTCTGCACAGTTTATCAAGAAATCACGGACTGACAAAATATATATATATATATATATATATATATATATATATATATATATATATATATATATATATATATATATATAAATAATATATATATATAATTAAAAAAATTTTAACTGATAAGTCCTTATGATGTTAATTGTCTACAACCCATAGTTCTAAACTGTAAAATAATTACATTCAAAATAATCTGTAAGTTTCCACAGCTTCAAAAAAATCATGGATGCATTAATATTCACAAACAATGCAATAAAGTGCCTTATATTTACAGGCTGTCGTAGATTACTGGACAGTTCATGACCCAGTGGACTTTTTGTGTTACATATTAGCCATACCTACAACTGTCCCAGATCCAGCAGGCTAGTCCCAAATTTGGGGTAGTGTCCTACTGTCTTGGCAGGTGAGGATATGGTCCCATTTTAACGGTTTGTGATCTAAGGACACAGATACTGTTGAATTTAATAGTGGAGCAGAGCGTTAACATTGTCATAGCAGACCTAGAAAGTCTTACAAAGACCTTCAAAAATATCATGACACCTAAAGGGAGACATGCATAAGCTTCAGCTAGTGCAGTCAAAGTAGTATTCAATAAGTTTAGATTCCACTCCAGACAACTGACACAGATCCACTGACCTTTACTGTCGTATTTATTAAAGGGAACCTGTGAGGTACAATATGTGTGCCGCCCCCGTGCCAGCAGCCGGCGCTGCTCGGATCCGGATCCGCAGTGTGGCTCGGGGATTCTACCGGACCCAGGGGTCGCGCAGACACTTCAAATAAAAGGGGACGTATTTGTACGGGGGTTGTTGAAAACGGTCTGTGACTCCACCCACGGTGTGTGGTGAGATGTAGCTACACCGCTGCTGTTATGGGGCACTTGCGCGAGATGTGATGGCAGCTGGATGTTAACCCGTCCATGGGTAGGGATGGATGCCCCGGGGCCCAGTGTTGTGCAGGGATCAGTACACTTACAGTTCGGTTGTCCTGGTGCTGGATGAGGTTGCACTGATGTGTGGAGTCAATAAACACAAAGTTCTTTTGGTAAACCAAGGTGATGGTGGCCGGCCTCTGCCAACTGGTGTATCTAGTCCCACACCCAGGCTGGTGGTCAGTCCCTTTCCTCTGCACTTTGTGTTTTCAGTGATTAACTTCCCGGTGTGTAACATGGGAGTCCGCTCCCGGTCCTTTGGTTGGGAACTGTGCCCGTCAGACGCTGACCTGTGGGATCTACGGGGCCCTGGCGGATGCCCTATCTCTCTGTGTGTGTGTGTGTGTGGTTGTCTACTTTTCGGGACTTAGGTTGGGACAGGACCTGAAATCCTGCCCTCAATTGGTTAATTAGCTAGGCCGTTGATGCCGGTCCTGGCTTCAGGGTCCAAGTACCCCCTTTGTGCACGGTTTCTGGGTCGGTTCTCCGGTGTCTGTACCGGCGAGCTACAACCCTGCCCCAGTCCACCTCGGATCTCCGGCAGCCGTCTTCCCGTCTCCTACTGACACTGACCACTGTCTGCCACCTAGCCAGTACGCTGGGGCTCCAACCCCGACACCTGTCAGCTTGAACCTCTCACTCCAACTCTGACTTAACTTAACTCCACTTAGACTAACTGACTGTGTTTCCCCCCCCCGGGTTCTCCAGACACCTAGGTGGGCATTTTCCTTCCGCCTGGTCCCGCCCACTGGTGTGTCTGTCCTTCCCTGAGGGGGGTGACTAGGATTTTGTCGGCTGGTTTAACCCTGTGTGGGAGAGGTGTTATGCGGGGGCCTAAACTGTGTGACTGCCTGGTTTTGCCAGGGCGCCACATTTGCACCCAGAACCACAAGCAGTTCTGGGTGCATATTGCTAATCCCTGCCTAACCGTCCCTGTATATGTGACGCCCTGGACTAGCCAGGTAGTCACATACATAACATACACACCCCCCACCCTAGACAGTTACAACAGTTAATCAAAAACCCTTGTTGCCTCCCTCCAGGGTCTGATGTCCACACCAGGTGGGGCGGAGCCAGGCGGTTGGCCCCACCCATCGAGTTCACAGGCCTGGAGGCGGGAAAAGAGACAGATCAGTTTTAGAGGTGAAAGTGAGAGGAGTAAAACATCTGCGTGTGCCTGGGTAGGAGCCCAGGCACTGACAGCAAGGTTGGCAGACGGTGGTGGCCGTCTGCAGGGGTTAGTGGAATTCTGTGGAACCATAGGACCGGAGTCGGGCGTTGGCCCGCCGGTACCGAACCGGGGAGCGGAGTGAAGCTAAGAACACAGGCAGGGCCATCGGACCCCGACCAGGCTTGGAGCCGCCGACAATAGTCAAATTCGAGTGTGACAGGAACCCCAGGGGTTCCCCAACAACCAAGACCCGACAGAAGGCAACAGTCCACACCGAGAGGATATACAGCCACCGCCACAGGCTAGAGATCAAAGGGCCAGCGCCTGCGGGCAAAACTGGCTCCTACGGCACCTATACGCCGGGGAGCGGACTACCGGTGGGCAACCACAGGAGTCAGAACATTCTAACAGGTGCAGGGAAAGACAGCCACCATCAGCCGTCCGGGGAGAGCACAACAACACTGCAGCCGGCTGCGGGACCCGTCCATTCGGCCGTTTGGTTTACCAGAGACTCTGTCATTGATTGTCTGAGTGAGTACACCAGTGCCGTCCGGCACCGCACCGCGCTGCCCCTGCAACCCTGCACCCCAGCCGTCCAGCCTCCCCGTTAAACCACCGGGCCCCGGGATCACCAACCCCCTACCCATGGAGGGGAGAACATCCTAACTGCTCCCTACCATCTCTCCCGGGATCCCCGTCACTAGCAGCGGTGGTGCCATCATCCCCACGTCTCGTGGGTGGCCTCACGAACTCTCTCCCCAAACAAACCATCCCTTTTCACTCACGCTGCTCGAGTCCCCGGGTCTGGCCCACCGCTCGAGCCACCGAGCAGCAGCAGCAGAAGCCCCGGACCCAAGCGTGGCGAGCGCGTCCCCTCCGCCCGCGACAACTTGGCGTCACGAACAGGATAGAACCGATCTACCTACCGGTAGAAGTGCACCTTGCAGTCCCCGCCGGCGGCGTCCGGGCGAAAAAATTTGAAGCGCCGCCATCTTTGGAGCGAAGATTTCCCGCTCGAGCGTCTTCCCCGAGCAGGGAAGGTGCGAAAGTGAAGCCCCGCCCCCAAAGATGAAGTGTTAAAAAGAACCAAGGGGGGGCGGGTGAAAGCCTGCCCAATGTAGCCGAGGGCATAAAAGGAAGGGACGCCAGGACCCTGCAACATATCCAGTTCCTGGAAGCCTGCAAGCAGCATGTCCGTCCCGTCCGGTGATGCCGAAATTCCTGAGCCCACGCCAGGAACGGAGGCGTGAGTGAAAGCCCGGACCGCACAAATGTGCTGCCGCCTACAGACCCAGGTCCGGTACTTGATGGAGCGCTGGGTGGCCGAGATGAAGGAAGTGGCGACGGCCGTGCGGAGACGTGAGGTGGAGGCAGTGTTGGAGGAGCGGGTAAGCGACCCACGCCCCTGTGTCCGAGAAGGACCGGTCGCTGCGGCTGAGGGGCCCGGTCTGCGTCCGCTCACCCTCCTGTCTCCCCCGCCATCCGTACCAGTTGCTGTTGCCCCTCCACTCGGTCCGCTACCCCCAACATCGGTAGCGGAATCTAACCCGTCCACCCTAGAGGACCGGCCTGTGGGCGTTAACCGGAGACTGCCCGCACCGATTCCACTGCCATGGAAGGTCCCTTTTGGAGGTGCCCGTCCGTGAAGCGAAGCCGTCGGCCCCGGAAGTGGCCGCTCCCATAGATGACCCGGCCCCGGCAGTTCGCCCGGCCGTGGAAGAACCGGCCGCTGCGGGCCCGAAGGCCTTACCGGTGAGGCCATCTGTCCCGGAACTCCCTGCCTCGGCTGAGGCTGCGGCGGGTGGTCGCTGCAGGGCAGCACCTCAGGCCACGTCACCGCCGGACCCCGCAAAGAGTGTGCTGGTTGTAGCCGGCGTGGGGGCAATCCAGCGGGGCCTGACCCAAGCGCAGGGGTATGCCAATGCCCCGTACTGGGACAAACAGTTGAACCCGTTGGGCCAGGAGATAGCCGCCAGGGAGCGGGAGAGAGCCGACGTGGTGGCCCGAACCATACGGGAGAAGGACCACCTACGGCACGCCACCTTCCGGGTGCGGGGCCCGATCTACGAGGGCCAAGTCAGGAAGTTTGACCCGCGAAGGGGGTTCAGCTTCATCTATGAACCGGGCCTGGAGGCCGAAGTTTGTGTCTCGCCGTGACGTGAACTCGCATCTCCCAACGGGCCACCTAGGTCGCGATCTGTTGCCAGGCGACCTGGTGACCTACACCCGACATTGCGGGGAGAGGGGCTGGTATGCCCTAGACATGAAACAGATGGAAAGCCGCGGTGTACAGACGCGGCCCCGGATGTCGAGCTGGAGGAGGTCCTTGATGAGTGTGACCTCAAGTAAAGGCAGCGGCCCTCCGTTGCAGCCAAGTTGTCCCCGTTGGGACCCTCAGCACTTTGTTTTTCCGTTGAATGAATGACCACTAATCAATCCGAAGTTTCACCTGATCAGCAACCAGTGATTATCCCGTTGCCGGCAAGTTGTCCCCGGAGGGACTCTGTGTTTTACCGCCCACATGAGAAACTGCTCATGAACAAGGCCGAGAACTAGCAGGCCTCCCACGAACTTGTGGGTTTGTAAATAATTTGTGGGCTGGTTTTCCGTTCCGTACCTCCTCCGGAGAGGCAGATTGGAGGAAGGGCCCACAGCAGAGGAGGCTGGGGCCCGGCCACCACCTGGACCAGTGCCCATCCTCCGGGGGTCAGGGGTCCCCCTGGACATGGTGTCCCCTGAAGTGACAGCCGGGTGCGAGACACCGCCGTTCCCGCTCGGGTAACCTGGACTGGGGTAAAGGGGTGCTGCCTGTTTCTTAGGGGCAGCACCGAGGTTTAGGTTATTTGGGTGGGAGAGCGGATGACCACGAACCCGTCCGTTTTAATAAAAAAAAAAATGTTTACTGTTTGCAACGTTAAAGTACCGTGACTCCCGTAAGGGAAGATTTCTAAATATGCTTATATTAAATGTTCACATGTTAATTTATCTTTTGCAGAAACAAAAATAAAACCGGTGATGGACGGGCAGCCCGCGGACGGTCTGCATTTTACCAAGGGGGAGTGTGATGCCCTGGACTAGCCAGGTAGTCACATACATAACAACATACACACCCTCCACCCTAGACAGTTACAACAGTCAATCAAAAACCCTTGTTGCCTCCCTCCAGGGTCTGATGTCCACACCAGGTGGGGCGGAGCCAGGCGGTTGGCCCCACCCACCGAGGAGTTCACAGGCCTGGAGGCGGGAAAAGAGACAGATCAGTTTTGGAGGTGAAAGTGAGAGGCGTAAAACGTCTGCGTGTGCCTGGGTAGGAGCCCAGGCACTGACAGCAAGGTTGGCAGACGGTGGTGGCCGTCTGCAGGAGTTAGCAGAATTCTGTGGAACCATAGGACCGGGGTCGGGCGTTGGCCCGCCGGTACCGAACCGGGGAGCGTAGTGAAGCTAAGCACACAGGCAGGGCCATCGGACCCCGACCAGGCTTGGAGCCGCCGACAATAGTCAAATCCGAGTGTGACAGGAACCCCAGGGGTTCCCCAACAACCAAGACCCGACAGAAGGCAACAGTCCACACCGAGAGAATATACAGCCACCACCACAGGCTAGAGATCCAAGGGCCAGTGCCTGCGGGCAAAACGGGCTCCTACGGCACCTATACGCCGGGGAGCGGACTACCGGTGGGCAACCACAGGAGTCAGAACATTCTAACAGGTGCAGGGAAAGTCAGCCACCATCAGCCGTCCGGGGAGAGCACAACAACACTGCAGCCGGCTGCGGGACCCGGCCATCCGGCCGTTTGGTTTACCAGAGACTCTGTCATTGATTGTCTGAGTGAGTACACCAGTGCCGTCTGGCAAGCGCCGTGCTGCCCCTGCAACCCTGCACCCCAGCCGTCCAGCCTCCCCGTCACACCACCGGGATCACCAACCCCCTACCCATGAAGGGGACAACATCCTAGTTGCTCCCTACCATCTCTCCCGGGATCCCCGTCACCAGCAGCGGTGGTGCCATCATCACCACGTCCTGTGGGTGGCGTCACGAACTCTCTCCCCAAACAAACCATCCCCTTTCACTCACTGGTGAGGAGCGCTGCTCGAGTCCCCGGGTCCAACCCACCGCTCGAGCCACCGAGCAGCAGCAGAAGCCCCAGACCCGAGCGTGGCGAGCGCGTCCCCTCCGCCTGCGACATATACACTAGCATAGATAAAGATCTTTAGAAAAAGTATTTCTAAAGAACTTTTATCTTATGCTAATGAGCGTGGGGACCAGTCCCGAGGGCGTTTTTTTTCCCCTTAGCTAGTCGGCCCACATAGCATGCCACTGTGGGCGTACTAACATATTAATGAATATGCGGCAATGCCGCACATACCTCCCTCTTGTCGGCCATAGGCGAATGGATGCGCACTGGGCATAATGCGGAGTCCTTAGCACTTCCGGTCATGCACACTGTACCTCACTTAAGCTGCTACGCTTACTCCCAGCATCAGTTTAGTGCGCATGATCGGAAGCCTCGGGTACTCTGGATTATGCACACCGCACATCCATCTGACGCCATGAAGTGTGGTATGTGCGGCGGCGCTGCGTATTCATTAGCATGTTAGTATCCCACAGGGGCATGCTACCATGCTATGTGGGCCAACTAGCTAAGGGAACAAACTCCCTCAGGACTAGTCCCCACGCTCATTAGCATAAGATAAAAGCTCTTTAGAAATACTGTTTCTAAAGATCTCTTTATCTATGTTAGTATATACAGGGACGGTTAGGCAGGGATTAGCAATATGCACCCAGAACTGCTCGTGGTTTTGGGTGCATGTTGCACCTGACCGGTTCCCTTTTAAAGGCTGTGAGCCTGTGGAACTTTTCTTGATGGCCAACTACATCTTTTCTGATGGAGCAAAGGATCTAAGAGACACTGTTAGTGGAATTTTGTTCTCATTAAGAAAATCTACAATCAAACTACTGTGGTCAGGATTGCAGGGATTTATCAAATTAAATTAGTGAGTTTGCTATCTATGTCCCCTGTGCTGGACACAGCCTGAAGTTGGTGGGAACGTTGGCTTCAGACAGTAAAATTTGTAGACTTTGTTCAGCTTCTGTGTTCAGCTTCTGTATTAATTTTTGTTGGTTCTAATCATCACTGAAATGTATTTAAATCATCTGTAGGGAAAAATGTTGGTCCAGTGTCTGACACATGATGGTCATCACATTATGATGCTGTTCTTGCTCTGTATGGGGGTTTTCAGAAAATAAAACATGCATTGGATTCTCTATCAGTTGATAATGAACAGCAAGTGAATACAAGACCAGAGGCAGATGGATTAAGCACAAAAATGGAAAAACTGGAAACCATCTTTCTCATTACTTGGAATGACGTTAGAAATAGTGATGAGCGAGCATGCTTGTAACTACTCGGTACTCGCACGAGTATCGCTGTACTCGGGCTGCTCGGCGGGGACCGAGTAATCTCGCGATACTCGTGCTGTACTCGTGGTCTTCATTTCTGCATGTTGGCGCTCTTTTGAGAGCCAGCACTCATGCAGGGATTGGCTGGCAGACCACTGCAATGCCACAGCCCTGTTAGTTGTGGAATTGCAGTGATTGGCCGGCCTGCACAGCGTGACCGAGCCTTTATACCGGCCGGCGCGCTGTGCTCTGCTCACAGCTATCCAGACAGTCAGTGCAGGGAGAGTGTCGCTGATTCAGGGAAAGCTTTGCGGCCCTTTATAGCTTTTTCAGTTGCAGGGCTGCAAACAGTGTGACCAAAAGTCCTTCTCAGGACTATTCTAGTTGTATACAGGCAGGCAGGGTATAGCCAGGTCGGAATACAGGCTAGTGACCAGAAGAGTCCTTGTCAGGACTATTGTAGCAGTATACAGGCAGGCAGGCAGGCAGGCAGGGTATATAGCCATTCCTAGTGGTGACCGTATACCAGCCTTCATCATATCTGGGGCTGGTGTACACAGTCTAAAACAGTCCAGATAGTGTCAGACTTCTCAGTAATTGTCGCTCCTAAAAACCAGTTAGGTTCTTATTGCGTCCGTGCTTGCATTTAAAAACAGCACGTGTGTGGCAGTCGGTGGCAGGGTACAGGTGCGCGTTTTGCACAAACTATTATATAACGCACAAGTCTAGTGTATAATACACGTCAGTCAGCAGTGTCTGATAGTGTCAGACTTCTCAGTAATTGTCGCTCCTAAAAACCAGTTAGGTTCTTATTGCGTCCGTGCTTGCATTTAAAAACAGCACGTGTGTGTCTGTCGGTGGCAGCGTACAGGTGCGCGTTTTGCACAAACTATTATATAACGCACAAGTCTAGTGTATAATACACGTCAGTCAGCAGTGTCTGATAGTGTCAGACTTCTCAGTAATTGTCGCTCCTAAAAACCAGTTAGGTTCTTATTGCGTCCGTGCTTGCATTTAAAAACAGCACGTGTGTGGCAGTCGGTGGCAGCGTACAGGTGCGCGTTTTGCACAAACTATTATATAACGCACAAGTCTAGTGTATAATACACGTCAGTCAGCAGTGTCTGATAGTGTCAGACTTCTCAGTAATTGTCGCTCCTAAAAACCAGTTAGGTTCTTATTGCGTCCGTGCTTGCATTTAAAAACAGCACGTGTGTGTCTGTCGGTGGCAGCGTACAGGTGCGCGTTTTGCACAAACTATTATATAACGCACAAGTCTAGTGTATAATACACGTCAGTCAGCAGTGTCTGATAGTGTCAGACTTCTCAGTAATTGTCGCTCCTAAAAACCAGTTAGGTTCTTATTGCGTCCGTGCTTGCATTTAAAAACAGCACGTGTGTGTCTGTCGGTGGCAGCGTACAGGTGCGCGTTTTGCACAAACTATTATATAACGCACAAGTCTAGTGTATAATACACGTCAGTCAGCAGTGTCTGATAGTGTCAGACTTCTCAGTAATTGTCGCTTCTAAAAACCAGTTAGGTTCTTATTGCGTCCGTGCTTGCATTTAAAAACAGCATGTGTGTGGCAGTCGGTGGCAGCGTCAGGCTCCATATTGTCCCTGGATAGAGACGTGCATGATGGCCTGTAAACATGAAGTGCCCATTGTAAGGAAGTGGGTCTATTGTAGTATAGCCCTTAGGCAGGGCAGCCAAAAATTTGGAGGCTCCACATTGTCCCTGGATAGAGATGTGCATGAGGGCCTCAAAACATTGTTCCCATTGCAAAGGAGCGGGTCTCCTGTCGTTGTAATGCCCATTCAGAAAGAATGGGCGAAAATATTTACCACTGGGGGTATACCTGAAACAACGGCTTAACTATTGTAACGGTCACCATGATGGCGCATGAGGAGAAGGAGGAGCAGTCCAGCGAGTAGCCAAAGTCCAGAAGTGTGTTACCATGGGTGAGTGGAGGTACATGGCAAATTCCCGTTACAAACTTTAAATTCCGCTGTAATTTGCTGTTGGTGTGTGTGGTGAAGTCTGGCCAAATCCAACCCTTGTTCATCTTGATCAGAGTCAGCCTGTCAGCATTTACAGTTGACAGGCGGGTGCGTTTATCTGTAATGATTCCACCTGCGGCACTAAAAACACGCTCTGACAAAACGCTAGCGGCAGGGCAGGCCAGGACTTCCAAGGCGTAGAGAGCCAATTCATGCCACGTGTCCAGCTTGGATACACATTAATTGTAAGGCACAGAGGAATGTCGGAGTACAGTTGTTTGATCTGCAAGGTACTCCTTGAGCATCTGGCCAAACTTAGGATTTCTTGTGGCACTACCCCTCACCTCAGGGGCTGTGGTATGTGAGGGGCTGAGAAAACTGTCCCACATCTTAAAGACTGTTCCCCTACCTCTGGCGGATTGGACTTGTGCCCCTCTCGGCTGTACGCCTTGGTTGTCCACTGATTCCTGACCTATGCCGCTAGCGTTTTGTGAGGGGAATGCTTTGCCTACTTCCGTGACTATGGCCTTCTGGAACTGCTGCATTTTGCCTGACCTCTCCGCTTCGGGAATAAGAGACATAAAGTTCTCCTTTTAGTGTGGGTCTAACAGTGTTACCAACCAGTAATGATTGTCGGCCAAGATGTTCTTAACGCGAGGGTCACGAGACAGGCAGCTTACCATAAAGTCAGCCATGTGTGCCAGACTCTTAACAGCCATCACTTCAGTATCCTGACCAACACGATGACTGAACATGCTGTCCTCCTCCTCCTCCTCCTCATCATCTACCCTGTCCTCTGGCCAGCCACGCTGAACCGAGGATATGACTGCATGTCATATCCTCAATTTGGCCAGAGAGTTGCTCCATGTCTTCATCCTCCTCCTCGTCATAGTCCTCCACTGCACGTTGTGATGAGACGAGGCTGGGCTGTGTGTTATCATCACCCACACCCACTACTGTTTCTTGCTCAAACTCATCGCGCTCCGCCTGCAATGCATCATGGTTGTTTTTTGAGCAGAGACCATTTTAGAAGGCAGAGAAGCGGTATGGTGATGCTAATAATGTCGTCATCGCCGCTCACCATCTTGGTGGAGTCCTCAAAGTTTTGGCGGATGGTGCATAGGTCGGACATCCATCTCCACTCCTCAGGTGTTATGTGTGGAGTTTGACCCATTTCCCGACGGCTTAGGTGATGCAGGTACTCAACAACTGCCCTCTTCTGCTCACATATCCTGACCAACTTGTGCAGAGTTGAATTCCAACGCGTGGGGACATCACACACCAGTCTGTGAGCCGGAAGATGCAAACGGCGTCTTAAGCCGGCAAGGCCGGCTGAAGCAGTAGGTGACTTTCGAAAATGTGCAGACAGGCGGCGAACTTTTACCAGCAGATCAGACAGCTCTGAGTATGACTTTAGAAACCGCTGAACCACGAGGTTGAGCACATGGGCCACGCATGGAACATGTGTCAGCTGGCCTCGCCTCAAAGCCGCCACCAGGTTCCGGCCATTGTCACACACGACCTTTCCTGGCTTTAGGTTCAGAGTTGTGAGCCAGTGATCTGCCTGCTGTTTCAGAGCTGTCCACACCTCTTCTGCATTGTGGGGTTTGTCACCTATGCAGATTAGCTTCAGCACTGCCTGTTGCCGCTTCGCCGAGGCAGTGCTGCAGTGCTTCTGTGTCGCCCTGGACAAGCCAGGGGCCACAGAGCACAACACTTAAACACCCCACACTCCCTGCAGGCATATCATAGTCAAAACACAAAATCCTTGTTGCCTTCCCCAGGGGCTGTTGTCCACACCAGGGTGTGGAGCCAGGCGGTTGGTCTCCACCCACCGAGGAGGAGGGAAAACACAGGCAGTGAGAGTTAAGCTAAGGAAGTGGAAGGAGGAAAGTAGTAGAGAGGAGAAAAGTGACAGCAAAGAGCCTGAAGTTGGTCCGGGTGTGTGGCCCGGACAGGACAGCAAGGTTGGCAGGATGTGGTGACCGTCTGCAGTGGAGGCCGATTGGAGTCTGCCGTAAGGACCGTGGACGGGTGGTGACCCGGCCGTACCGGACCGGTATACAAAGAGAAGCCAGCACCATTGGCAGAGGACTTTCGGATCCCGGCAAGGCTTGGTGTCGCCGTGAATTTGCCAAATCCGTTAGTGAAGGGAACCTCAGGGTTTCCAAACAGCCAAGTCCAGATAAAAGGCAACCGTACAACCGTGAAGGGGAGACACCGCCACCGCCAAGGGCAACCGTCTCCCAGGGCCAGCGCCTGTGGGCAAAAGGGGCTCCTCCGGCCCATATCCAGGTCGGGGAGCGGGTTACCGTTGGGAAACCATCACTACCAACACTTAACTTAGGTGCAGGGAGAGACAGTCATCACTAACCTGCAGGGAGGAACAACCGCAGCCGTCCGAGTGACCCGTCCATCCAGCCACTTGTTTTACCGTGAACTGTGTCATCATCATTGGGCTGAGTGAGTACCTCCGTGCCGTGCGGCACAGCGCTGCCCCTGCGACCCTGCACCTCATCAGGCCCCGCAACCCGCCTGTCATCCATCTCTACCCCATCACCAGGCCCCGGGACAACCAACCCCCCTACCCACGGAGGGGAGAAATAACAACAAAGCTGCTCCCTGTCACAGGCTCCCGGGATCCCCGTCCAGAGCAGCGGTGGTGTCCACACAATCACCACAACCGTGGGTGGCGTCACGGACAATATCCCCAAAACCCAAACCACCCCTTTTCACTCACGGGCGAGTAGCGCCGCTCGAGTCCCCGGGATCCGGCCATCGCTCGAGCCAACGAGCAGCAGCAGCCGTAGAGCAGCGTCAGCCGGACCCGAGCAGTGGGAGAGCGCACCGTCCCCTCCTCCGCCCGCGACACTTCCAGCTTGGGACTGGTGTGGAGGGTAAAGTGGATCAGGATGCGCAGGAGGAGGAGGAGGCTGAGGAGCATGACATTCCGGAGCTGTAGAGTGTGTGTGAAACCCTGACTGAGGTAGGGCCTGCAAAACTTGGTGTGTGAAGGACGTGTTCCGTCCCTCGCTCAGACTGGGTCTCAGCTTGCACAATATTAACCCAGTGTGACGTCAACGAGATGTAGCGGCCTTGCCCACATACACTTGTCCACGTGTCTGTGGTTAGGTGGACTTTGGCTGAAACAGCGTTGTTCAGGGCACGTGTGATGTTTTGTGACACGTGGTTATGCAATGCGGGGACGGCACACCGGGAGAAATAGTGGCGGCTGTGGACCGAGTAACGTGGGACAGCTGCCACCATCAGGTCGCGGAATGCTTCTGTCTCAACCAGCCTAAAAGGCAACATTTCCAGCGCAAGCAGTCGCGAAATGTTAGCATTTAGAACTGTGGCATGTGGGGTGTTGGCAGTGTATTTGCGCCTGCGTTCAAAGGTTTGCTGAATGGATAACTGAACGCTGCGCTGGGACAAGGACGTGCTTGATGATGGTGTTCTTTCTGCGTAGGCAACTGCAGGTGCAGGAGTGGAGGAGGCTTGTTCGCAGGCAGCATGGACAGGGGATTGGCTCGCATACACAACCAGCGAAGACGTAGCAGTGACATCAGCAAGCACTGCTCCTCGACTCTGTTGTACTTCCCACAAAGTCGGGTGCTTGGCTGACATGTGCCTGATCATGCTGGTGGTGGTCAGGCTGCTAGTTTTGGTACCCCTGCTGATGCTGGCATGGCAGGTGTTGCAAATGGCCTTTTTGGAATCATCTGGAGCCAACTTAAAAAACTGCCAGTGTCAGAGTTCCGGGTTTTCCAGTTTTCTTTTGAAAGAGCTTGCCCTTTGTTAACATGGAGTTTTCTGTTCTGTTGCCCTACTTCCTGTCCATCTGTTTAAAAGCCGCCCCTAAAGCTTAGTCCAGTGCCTGAGTATACTGCTTCCTGTGTGCTCTTGCCCTGCTGCTTTTGGTTCCTGATTGTTATTCGGATCCTCTTGGAAAACAACCGACACCGACTCTGGACTTCATCTGGTATCATCTAGCTGTGCCCGGACTCCGTTTGCCGTCTTTGGTCGGCACTTCTGCCCGGTTCCTTCCGTTTAATACCACTCTGGACTCACATCACGTACGGACATTTTTGGACTTACCTATTGCCCTTTTGTGTCCCGGCTGCTGCGTATTTAGGGCTTCTGGGGTGATTGCCAGACAGTCCCTGTATAGGGGTTC
Source organism: Anomaloglossus baeobatrachus (assembly GCF_048569485.1). Lineage (NCBI taxonomy): Eukaryota > Metazoa > Chordata > Amphibia > Anura > Aromobatidae > Anomaloglossus > Anomaloglossus baeobatrachus. The sequence continues at coordinate 124,433,293 of NC_134361.1, forward strand.
GCTCTTGGTGGTCTCCCTGGGGGAGTCCGGTGCGCGGTCCCGGGAATTCCCTTTCGCTCCGTCCCTGGAAGGTATTTCCTGTATTTATGTTCTACTGTGTTTTTGTTCCGTTTATGTACATATTTGCTGGTTGCATATTATAAACGTCTTGCACCAAGAACTCGTCTCTGGTTGTCATTGCCCTAACGCAATCGAAATCCTCAATACATACAATAGTATTACAGCCAGACTCGGGAAGACCTAACATTTGTACAGGCACCTTGTCGTGTTGTTCCGGGGAACAGTTGCCTGACGTCTGCCTGGGGCCACCACTCTGCTTCTTACTGCCTGTTGGGATGCTACGCCTCCCTCCCCCTGTGCACTGCTGTCCTCGCTCTGCATATCCTCCTGCCAGGTTGGGTCAGTTACTGGATCATCCACCACGTCGTCTTCCTCTTCCGCACCCTGCTCCTCCTCCTGACTTCCTGACAATTGTGTCTCATCATCGTCCACCCCTTGTTGAGACACGTTGCCAACTTCGTGAGAACGTGGCTGCTCAAATATTTGGGCATCTGTACATACAATCTCGTCATGGCCCACTTCAACAGGAGCTGGCGAGAGGCCAGAATTTGTGAATGGAAACGTGAACGAACAGCTCTTCCGAGTGTCCAAGTGTGGGATCAGTAATGTCCGTGGACGTGTACTCGGCCTGGTGGTAGGAAGGAGGATCAGGTTCTGAAATGTGCGGTGCAGTATCACGGCTACTGACACTTGACCGTGTGGAAGACAGAGTGTTTGTGGTGGTGCCAATCTGACTGGAAGCATTATCCGCTATCCAACTAACAACCTGTTGACACTGGTCTTGGTTCAAGAGCGGTGTACTGCTGCGGTCCCCAAGAATTTGGGACAGGACGTGCGAGCGACTAGATGTGGCCCTTTGTTGTGGCGAAATTAGAGCTTGCACACAACCTCGGTCTCTGCCTGCACCACCATCACGTCCACTTCCTTGTTTGTTGACAACGCCCTTGCGCATTTTGCAATGCTGTGCTGATGTGTATTCACTAGACTTGTGCGTTATATCCAAGTTTTTGCAAAACTCACACAAATGCAGCGGAAAGCTGCCACCAACAGGCACACACGTGCGGTTTTTAAATGCAAGCACGGAGGCACTAAGAACCTAACAGGTCTCTATCCAGGGACAACGTGGAGCCTCCCAATTTTTGGCTGCCCTGCCTAAGGGCTATACTACAATAGACCCACTTCCTTCCAATGGGCACTTCAGGTTTACAGGCCCTCATGCACGTCTCTATCCAGGGACAACGTGGAGCCTCCCAATTTTTGGCTGCCCTGCCTAAGGGCTATACTATAATACACCCACTTCCTGACAATGGGCACTTCAGGTTTACAGGCCCTCATGCACGTCTCTATCCAGGGACAACGTGGAGCCTCCCAATTTTTGGCTGCCCTGCCTAAGGGCTATACTACAATAGACCCACTTCCTTCCAATGGGCACTTCAGGTTTACAGGCCCTCATGCACGTCTCTATCCAGGGACAACGTGGAGCCTCCCAATTTTTGGCTGCCCTGCCTAAGGGCTATACTACAATAGACCCACTTCCTTCCAATGGGCACTTCAGGTTTACAGGCCCTCATGCACGTCTCTATCCAGGGACAACGTGGAGCCTCCCAATTTTTGGCTGCCCTGCCTAAGGGCTATACTATAATACACCCACTTCCTGACAATGGGCACTTCAGGTTTACAGGCCATCATGCACGTCTCTATCCAGGGACAATGTGGAGCCTCCCAATTTTTGGCTGCCCTGCCAAAGGGCTATACTACAATAGTCCCACTTCCTTACAATGGGCACTTCAGGTTTACAGGCCCTCATGCACGTCTGTATGCAGGGGCATTGGTGAACCTTACAATTTTGGACTGCCCTGGCAAAGGAAAATACTACAAAGACTCACTTCCTCAAAATGGGCACATTAGACTCAAGAGGCCTTCATGTACGTCTCTTCTCAGGGACATCGGAGTGCCACACAATGTTTTCACGTAAAATCTTTCATGTATTAATCTCAAAAAGTAACATACACCAGCTCTATCTCACTATTGGGTATGTGCCCCTAACATTTCTGCCATGAAAAATCATTTTGGGGTCATTTTGGAAGGTTTTCTGGTGAGTCCGTAAAAATGGCGTGAAACGCGGACAAAATTGTTCACAGCTGTGACTTTTGAGTGATAAATGCTTCAAGGGGTCTTCCCCATGCTGTTGCCATGTCATTTGAGCACTCTTCTGAGACTTTTGTGACATTTTTAGGGTTTCTACATGCTGCCGGGGGGTCATTTCACAAAAATACTCGGGTCTCCCATAGGATAACATTGGGCTCGTTGCTCGGGCCGAGTACACGAGTATCTTGGGAGGCTCGGCCCGAGCTTCGAGCACCCGAGCTTTTTAGTACTCGCTCATCACTAGTTAGAAAGCATCAGCAAAACAAGCAGGGCCCTGCAATCACAGAAAGTGAACATCCTTGCTGCCATGAATCTTCTTGAGTCTATGAAGACCGATCTCCTGGAAACTAGATACAAATTTCTGAATATGCATTCAAAGCCAGGAGAATGTGTCTAAATACAGATTACAGTGATGGGGAAAAATGGGATTAAAAACAGTGTGCATTTTAGTAGAGACGGTAATGCTGGATCAGAAGAAAAGGTTCCTCTCATTAAAACTGAAAAGTTCAAGGTGGAAACTTTCCTCCCCATTTGGGAGTCTAATCTTTGAACTGACAAAACTTGCCGAAGCTTATTCACAGATTGGAAATCTGTTTTCCTTCTTAAGTGAATTGAAATCCATTGATGCTGATGCACTAAAGAAAGTGTGAACATCTGGCTAATATCTATCACAAAGACCTGAATTACGATGACCTTTTCAAATGAGTGTGAGTATCTCGAGCACTACATGGCTCTTGATGAAAATGGAGACACACTCCCTGTACGGCACTAAAAAATGTGAAATCCCTGTTCCCGAATGTGTCAATTACACTCAGATTGTTCATTTGCATGATGGTGACAAACTGTACTGGAGAACGTTCTCTCTCAATACTGAAACTTATAAAGAACTGCTTTGTAGCAGAATGGGGCAGTATAGGTTCAACTGGCTTTCACTTGTGCATGGAAAATGACATTGTGACCATTGACTTCAAGCCAGTAATAAGGCAAGTCTCTGGAAAGAAATGCCACAAATGCTTTTTTTTAATAAGACATTCGTACTTTCATGCTGTGCCATATAATCTGTGTGGTTTACTGAGTATTATTGTGTTTTTCATGTTTTTCATGTTGATTAGTTGCTTCTGTACAGCAGGTTTTATTTACTTTTTTTTTTTATTCCTGTGAGTGCTTGTCGTAGGGGCCCCGACACACTGGTTTGCCCAGGAGCCCATAATGCTGTTTCCACGGTTCTGCCTGTGGGGGCAAACTGGAGATCATATGACCCATTTTCTTAACAAAGTGGGGAAATATGTAGATGGAACTGAGATGGAATGAAATAAATAAAAAGCGGGAGTATTGATGGTGGGTAAGCATTATATATGCAAGGAAACAAAGCTCTTTTAAAAGAAACTTGTCAGGTCCAATATGCACCCAGCACCACCAGCAGTTCTGGGTGCATATTGCTAATCACTGCCTAACAGTCCCTGTATACACTATCATAGATAAGGGGATCTTTTAGAAAAAGTATTTCTAAAGATCTTTTATCGTATGCTAATGAGCGAGGGCACTAACCCCCTGGGCATTATTCCCCTGGCTAGTCTACTCCATTATTATGTTAGTATGCCCTGTAGGCGTGCTAACATGCTAAAGAATGCGCAGCGTCACAGGATGATCTCACTCACCTCTCCGCCACTATCGCGTCCGATGCAGGATTTTGGCTCAGTGCGCATGACCTCGTAGATTTGGTCATGTGCACTATGAAGCCGGGTATACACATCCTGGCTTCAAACTGAAGTAGTGTGTATGACCAAAGCTCCGGGGTCATGTGCACTGAGCCAAAATCCAGCCTTGGACATGATGGTGGCGGAGAGGTGAGTGAGATCATCCTCCTGATGCTACGCGTTCATTAGCATAATTGCACGACCACAGGGGCGTACTAACATGCTAATGGAACCGACAAGCCAGGGGAATTAATGCCCAGGGGGCTAGTGCCCTTGCTCATTAGCATACCGTAAAAGATCTTTAAAAATACTCTTTCAAAAGATCTCTTTATCTATGCTATTAGATACAGGGAAGGTTAGGCAGGAATTAGCAATATGCGCCCAGAACTGCACGTGGTTCTGGGTGCATATTGGACCTGACAGGTTCCCTTTAAATAATAACTGTCCCACAATGTACTTGAGCCTTTATTGGTATATTTTACTCAAACATTGTCTCATCGTTGAGTTTAGAGCCATGCTGTTCAGTTTCGAGGAGTCCACTGAGAAGTGGCCATGAGTACTGCTTGGCCAGGGTTTGGAAACATTTGTTTCTGTTCATTGTGGCTTACAGCTAAAGGTCCAGTCACACTAAACAACTTACCAGCAATCCCAACAACGATACAACCTGATAGGGATCGCTGGTAACTGGAGCCGGCACTGACAGCTGAGAGCGGCGGATGCTGGTAACGAAGGAAAATATCGGGTAACCAAGGTAAGGGCTTCTTGGTTACCCGATATTTACCGTTCCTTACCAGCGTCCGCAGAAGCCGGCTCCTGCTGCCTGCACATTTAGTTGTTGCTCTGTTGCTGTCACACACAGCGATGTGTGCTTCACAGCGGGAGAGCAACAACTAAAAAATGGTCCAGGACATTCAGCAACAACCAGCGACCTCACAGCAGGGGCCAGGTTGTTGCTGGATGTCACACACCGCAACATCGCTAGCAAGTTGTGCCTCAGCAGCGATGTTGCTAGCGATGTTGCTTAGTGTGACGGTACCTTTTAGCCACGGTGTGTAGAAAAAATGCATTCATTTTAGACTGGCTGTGATGTACAGTATCTTACACATATGTGAAGTACAATACACTTTTTCCTCTTTCCTGCTGTTTCCTTTTTTTCTTCCCATGAGTACAAAACACTCTGGTATTAATAGTTTCCCTACTACTTCAGGTATATGAAACGCCCAACCTTTACTCATTGAGAGCATTGATCTCCGTTACTAGTGTGCGGGGACCATCATGTAGCATGGGCTTTGTAAGAGGCAGGCTACGAGGTGTATGTCTAGACATCTAAGAGGGAAAAAAATCCTTAAGTCCAGATGGGGGAGGAGATGTTACAAGAAATCGCACATGTTTTTAATATACAGCTTGGCACAGTTAAGATCACTGACTTCTTACATGTTCATAGCATTTAATGCATTGCCAAGGATCAGAGGTCAAAACTGGATATTTCAATATATATTGTGGTTTCTCTTGTTTGAGTGATACATTTTTTTTTTTGTGTAAAAATATTACAAACATTTTAGCATATATTAAAAAAATAACTGATATTTTATTTTTGTCAGAAATCAATAGTGAAAATATACTTTATAATAATCTCATAGAACAAATCTCCTCTTGGGCAGATGATTTATTCTTAGTTCATGGATAAAAAATGCATATTCACTGAATACAGAACATATATTAAAATGAGGGATGACAGATGGTGCTCATAAAGTGCTATGGAGAACTGTTGTTTCAGGAGAACTCTCATCAGAATGTCTGAATGCATCAAGATCGCATCACCCGGTACGGCCGCACACTCTCCGGACAGGAGTGTGTCCGCTGCATAGAAATACATGCAGCCGACCTGATCCTGTCAGGAGAGAAGCTGGCCGGTCCAAGCGATTTAAGGCCTCATGCGAATAAAGTGCCAGTGGGACTCCAGCCCAACTCCTCCCCCCCTTTTCATAGCATTTTAAAAGCCCAAATGATCATTTCCTATTTCAGCAATGGGAAAATGTCTTCACTGAATCCAGATTTTACCCATGAAATAGTCATGAAAAATCACTTCAGGAAAAAGAAGCAAATTTCTCTGATAATATATTTGTACTAGAGCTTGTTAATTTTTCTGTGTACTATTGATTTATGAAATAAATACAAAAACTATGGTTACTCTGTGTTTTGTTAGCTTGGGTTACAATTTCAGGGTTTATTTGAACTGAAAGGGAAAAAATGGGCCAGTATAAGAAGTGAGAAATTGACGACTTCGGGAAGGGTCAGAGCAGCACAAGTCCAGTACATGCAGACTCCATAAGATCTCTTAATATGAGGGGCTTTTTACACATGTAACGGACAATAAATTTATTACCATATGGTATGTGTGTCTGATGAGCCACGGTGCAGACTTCGGCCCAACCCCCCCTTCCCTTCCCCTTCCCCTTCCCCTTCCCTTTCCCTTTCCCTTTCCCTTTCCTTTCCCTTTCCCTTTCCCTTCCCTTTCCCTTTCCCTTTCCCTTCCCCTTCCCTTCCCCTTCCCTTCCCTTCCCTGAATTTTGGTCAGATGTATGGATACTTGCAGCTTACCCATCACCCATCCTGATATGAATGTCCCCCATCCTAGGCCCTTTCCTGGTATATCTCCCTCCCGTGCAGCATCCCCATCCTGGTACAGTGGGGAAAATAAGTATTTGATACACTGCCGAATTTGCAAGTTTTCCCACCTACAAAGAATGGAGAGATCTGTAATTTTTATAGTAATTACACTTCAACTGTAACAGAATCTCCCCCACAAAATCAAGAAAATCATATTGTATGATTTTTAAAGAATTAATTTGCATTTTATTGCATTAAATAAGTATTTGATCCCATACCAACCAGCAAGAATTCTGGCTCTTATAGACCTGCAATTTTTTTTTTCTTTTCTTTAAGAAGCCCTCCTCCTCTGCACTCATTACCTGTAATAATTGCAGCTGTTTGAATTTGTTGCTTGTATAAAAGATACCTGTCCACATACTCAATCAATCACACTCCAACCTCTCCACCATGACCAAGGTCAAAGAGCTGTCTAAGGACAAAATTGTAGACCTGCACAAGACTGGGATGGGCTGCTTGATGAGAAGGCAAGAACAGTTAAGTGCAATTATTAGATAATGGTAGAAACACAAGATGGCGATCAATCTTACCCGAGCTGGGGCTCCATGCATGATCTCGCCTCAGGGTGAGGATGATTTTGAGAAATGTCAGGAATCAGACCAGAACTTCATGGGAGGACATGGTCAATGACCTGAAAGGAGCTGGTACCACAGTCTCAAATATTACCATAAGTAACACACTATGCCATCATGGATTAAAATCCTGCAGGGCACGCAAGATCCCCCTGCTCATGCCAGCACATGTCTAGGCCCATTGGAAGTTCGCTAATTACCATCTGGATGATCCAGAGGAGGCATTGGAGAAGATCATTTGGTCAAATGAGACCAAAATAGATCTTTTTGGTAACCACTCCACTCGCTGTGTTTGGAGGCGGAAGGAGGCTGAGTACAACCCCAAGAATATCATCCGAAACATGAATCATGGGGGTGGAAACAAGTGGGACAGGACGACTGTGTAAGATGGTGGTCGTAATTATTAAAGTAATGTTAGGTAGGATTGTATAGTGTAATGTATAAGATGTAGCAAAGTTGAGAATGTTACTATGTAAAAATGTAGCAGTATTGATGTAATCTATGTATATTGGCATAAGATGTAATGCAATAAAGAATGCTTAATAAGGTATTATAAGTGTTAAAGGTATGCAGGTGAAAGGTTAAATCTGTCCAGGAACAGACAGTAGACAGTTGGGATTTTGGGATTAGCCTATGGGGAAGGAGCTAAAGCTAAGAGAAATGGTTTCTATGGGAATGTCAGTTAGGACCCAGCCTGTGACAGAAACAGACCTCAGGTCTGAGGAGCAGCAGAGCTTCATGAGATGGTGTCCTGAAGAGAGGGAGACCATTCTATTGAATGTGACTGAGGAAAAGTGGGAACAACTGAAAGTGGAGGTGGTGACCCTGACAGTGATCTAGTAGAGTGCACTGACCGAAGTAATGAGTGACAGAAGCTATTCCTGGTTTAAGACAGAGCAGGACAAGGAACAAAGGGAGTTTCTTGAACGGCTGTCCCTGAGGCCTCTTTAGTAGCTTATAGCTCAGTCCAGCCATATTAGCAAGATCCCGCTAAGAGGGAAATGTGCCGCCCCACTCGCAGCAGCCGAGCTGCTCGGATCCGGACCTTCTGTGGGTGGCTCGAGGGTCTCCGGACCCGGGGGTCTCGCGGTCACTTCGATCAAAAAGGGGGTTTGTAGTGGTGGATGTAGGAAGAATATGTATGGGCTGAGCCGTATTAAGTTCGTCACGCCACCCACGGTATGTGGTGAGGTTGGACACCACCGCTGCAGTGACTGGGCACCAGGGGGAGATGTTTTGCAGCAAGTTGTTAACCCCTCCGTGGGCAGGGATGGTGGCCTCGGGACCCGTTGGGGGTTTGGTGTAGGGAGATTGGCGACCGCAAGGTGCTGGTGTACTCCCTATTGAAGGAAACAGACGAGTCTCTGGTAAACCAAGGTGATGGTGGTCAGTGCCCGCAGCCAGCTGCGTTCTGGTTCCCCCACCCGGCTGGTGGTCTCTGTCTTTCTCCTGCACCTTTGTGAAATGGTGGACTGCCTGTGCTTGCAACTTCAGGAGTCCGCTCCCGGCTGGATGTCTCCTAAGGAGCCTTTGCCCGCAGACGCTGGCCCGTGGGATCTCTGAGCCCTGGCGGTGGCCTTTTATCCCCCTCGGTGGGCTGTTGTCTTCTAATAGGGACTTTGAGTGGGACAGGACCTCTAGTCCTGGCCTCAATCGGTAAATTAACCGGTTCCAGTCGCTTCTTTCCCCGGCTTCAGGGTTCGAGTACCCCCCTGTGTGCTCCGGTTTCCGAGTCGGTTCCCCGGGTCGGTACTGGTGGGCCACTACCCTGTCCCGGTCCACCTCGGTTCCACCGAGCTGCACACAGCTCCAGCCCACACTCCTCTCCAACTTGAACTCTAAAACTGATATGACTACTTTCCCGGCCCCGGGCTGTCCAAACTCCTTGGTGGGCGTCTTCCAACTGCCCGGTTACGCCCCCTGGTGTGCCCATCTAGCCCTGAGGAGGGTGACTAGGGTTTTAAAGGTTGTCTGATGTCACTTGCGAGGGAAAGGTGTAGTGCAGGGGCCTATCTGTGACTACCTGGCCCAGCCAGGGCGTCACAGAAAGGACATGGAACTTCTTGAGGATGAGAATGACTTCCAAGCACTGTGATGTAGGACTAGGCTGGGTGGTGTTGGAAAGAAAAGAACTTCTAGCGGTTAGAACAACTGAAGAAGTGAAGGATCTGTGTTTAAAGATAATCTGTGATACCGAAATGCCCAAGAAGAATTGGGTCTACTATCGAAGGTGCATTGTTGTTACCAAGTTACTTTTTTTTATTAACTTGTGGTCTCCCTCACGGTATGTGCACAAGATCTGGACCCGTCGAGTCCAGAATACTCTCTGCAGGAGACTGCAGTTGCTCATACCCACAATCTGGCAATCTGGGTTCGTGGAGCTGTGGTCTCTCGCTGTGTTCTCCCTGCGGACAACGCTTGCAACTCCACAGCAAAGGATTGACATACTTGTGGGTTGGGAAGCCAAACCAGAGGGCAGTTTACGCTGCGGGCAGTACACGCACACTGGACATGGGATTTCTATTAATCCCATCCACTCTGCTTGTACTGTACAGTGCAGAATTTTGGACGCAACAAAAACACGCTGCATCCAAAACGCTGTGAACCCTGATCATGGGCACGCAGCGTCAATGAACTGTGTACCATCTGGTCCTGGATGGCCAAACCATTGGCGACATGCGGCCTGCAAAGGCAGATCACCTTCGAAGTGCAACAGCACACACCCAGCTAGGACCTCCATTTTCATGTAGCATGCCGGGATGTGGCAGACTATTACCTTGTTCATGACTACCACCCCGTGCCATGTTACAACTGCACCATATTGAAGGTAGGGTGGATGGGGTTATGTATCATGAGATTTTTGGCCAACAATCTCCTTCCCTTAGTAAGTGCATTGAAGATCGATCGTGGCTGGGTCTTACAGCATGACAATGATCTGCAACACAGCCAGGCCAACTAAGTAGCTCCGTAAGAAGCATTTTCAAGTTCCTTGATTGGCCTAGTCAGTCATCAGACTTGAACTCAATAGAAAGTCTTTGGAGGGAGCTGAAACTAAATGTTGCCCAGCGGCAGCCCCGAAACCTGAAAGATCTGGAGAAGATCTGTATGGAGGAACTACACCAAAATCCCTGCTGCAGTGTGTGAAAACTTAGTAAAGAAGTGCAGGAAATGTCTGACCTCTGTAATTGCAAACAAAGGTTTATATAGCAAATATTAAGTTCTGTTTTTCTATTGTATGAAATACTGATTTCATGTAATAAAATGCTAATTATTTAAAAATAATTCAACGGGATTTTCTGGATTTTGTTTTAAAATTCATTAAAGTGTACCTATGATAAAAAAAAAAAAAAAAATTATCCATTCTTTGTAGGTGGGAAAACTTGCAAAATCAACAGTGTATCAAATACTTATTTTCCCCACTATATATGCCTCCCATGCTGGGCCCATCCTCGTATATATCCCGCCGATCCTGGTATATATGTCCCCCATCCTGGGCCCATGCTGGAATATATGTCCAGCGTTCTGCCACTATTATTTAATTCTGAAAAACTATGCTACTCCCCTTCCTCCACTCACATGAAGTCCAACATCCTCTTCCATAGTAGCATCGAAGCTGTCAGCTGAATTTGTATACTAGTGACTGGCACCGCATTATGGCACTGCTAGTGACTTGCACACGGATGTCAGCTGCCAGCCTTTGATTGGTCAGCACTGTGTATTGCAGTGCAGGAACCTGGCTGGTCTCCGCAATGTATTTCAGCATGCATTGGCAGGCCCCCCTTTCACAGAGGGTTTGACTACTACTCCCCTAAGTACGTGTAAATTTATATTTCATTGTCAGATTTGCCATTTGATGGTTTTCAGGTGTGTGTCCAGAAGCTTAGTCCAGTACATGAAGTTACTGAGAGTATTGTTGTCCATGATGATAACTTGCTGCATTGAAATGTAAATACCATCCTGCCATCAGGTGAAGTGTGCTTACCAATTACCAATAGGTGCTGCTGCAGATGTAGTTCCGTATCCATGTTACACTTAACATTATTTCCCAGTACCTGGCCTCTGAGATATGCTTGACTGCAGAAACATGCTTCATTGACATAACTGAGATCTCTAATATTATGTTCTCAGTCCAGAAGCTTACATTCTGTGCCAGACTCTGAAGGACATGGGTCCTCAGAGGCATGCTGGATCTAGCCTTACATCGAAGATGGCGTCATGTTCACCAGCGTCTGACCTGACTTGTGTGCTGTGATTTATGTTTTTTTGGCTGCAGTGGAACATTCATGCATATTTGACATAGGAAATGCCCCAGTGTAATGATAGCCTCCTGACAACATTCCTATAAATGACTCAACAGCAGATAGTCTGATGGCTTTACAGCCTCAGGCCTCCAGCTAGAGGCGATCCTCTTTCATATGTGTCATCTGCAGTTTTCTTGCTATAATGGTTGTTTATATTCTAATATGGCTGAAAGAAGTAGAAAAATGCCAATGTGCACCTCCAGTAATAGTACTATGGACATCACACCCGTCCGCATGCTTTAAAGTGACGATCTAAAAATGAGGGAAGGGTTGTAAATGTATTCTCTCAGCTCCTACTGGAAAATATTTAGCAGTGGAAACTATTTTGTGGAGAGTAGGGGAGGGGGAACTCTAGAAACGTGCCAATGTGGGAGAATCCCAGTGGGCTCTGAAAAGATAAGCAAATCAACTGACATGTGCCTTTTTCATACAAGACGTTTTCTCAATGTCAGTTACAATGTGGTGGGTAATGAGTATCTGATACACAATTTTTTATCTGTTGTAATGTAAAGTATAACACTAAACCACAAATCTACATATGGTTCTCCCAGTATAAAGTGTATAAAGACGATTGTGTGTGTTTATTCGCATTGGTTGTCACCCAGATTTTCCAAAATGTCTGCATATACCGTATTTTTCGGACTATATAGCCTATGGTGTATATAGCAGGATGGGAGCACATACCAGGATGGCAGTATAAAACAGGATGGGGTCTATACCAGGATGAGGGACATATATATACAAGGCAGGAGGATCATACACAAGTCAGGAGGATCATTACCAGGATGGGGTATCTTAGTAGAGAATTTGGGGACACTACCCCCATAACAGTGTCAGCAGCAGATCCTCGCCCCATAAGTGTGTCATGACCACGTTTTTTTGCTTAAAATTTTATTTTCCTTGTCTAAAACCAGGGTACGTCTTATATTCCGAAAAATCTGGTACTTTATGACACTGTACCGGAAGTGGTTATTTCAAGCAGTAAAACTTTACTTGGCCTCATTTTATAATATTGAAGTCTAATCAACCAAAAAATAGAACATATCCACACCAAAGATCTAACAACCGCTACAAATATTCCGACTTTCCAGCAATTTGGTGGTGCGGCAATCTGGCCTCTGAGCAGTGATGTTCAGCATTCTATGTAGTACAGTCGATAATCCATAAACAGAAGAAAAGAATGAGGAGCACTCACCGACAGTAGAATGCTCTTTTATTACTTCATCTTTAAAATCACGGCGCAGGACTACATAGGGATGAGAACGTTTTGCACCTGAATGTCCTTCAACAGGTCCTGACATCGAAGTCTATTCAGTTTTTTTTGACTATGAAACTTGCTGTTGAAAGTGAAAATCTCAGAAATGTACATGGCTGAACTGTAATATGTAATGCATGATACTAATAAAGACACGTGTTCATAACAAATGTTAAATATGCTTTCTTCTTCTTGTAGACATTGAGGCTAAGAAGGCTTGTGACTGGCTGCGGGCTGCGGGGTTCCCCCAGTATGCTCAGTTGTATGAAGGTAATTTTCACTATCCCATTAGTTTTGAACAGAAGGGGTTGTCTGGGCGTTAAGTGCACTAGGATCTGACATTATGTGTGGGCAGACGCTGGTGCATTTTGGGCAGTATGGGTACCATGGCAACTATCTGAAAATTATTTAGTGGTGTTTGCAGGTATGGGACCAGTAAATAATTGCTGGGTAGTCGTATTTCTGCAAACATGTCAGGTTAGGTAGGAAAGTATGTTTGGATAAGCCCTTTTAAGAAGAGCTTCATGGAAACAAAATTCGGGTCTAGCATTAGGGCTTATGTGGGATGAGAAAAATATGCCTGCATTTTCCAAACAATATGTAGTTCTGCAAGGTGAGCCCATTCACTGAGCTGCACCATAGACAGGTGTGATTTTTCTTGATTTAAACCGTTATATTTTTTTCTGATAACAAACCACCTCTCCAACAGTTTAAGAAATGGTTTAAGTCTGGTCACTGCAGTTATTTTATGGGCCCTATATTATGTGCATGATTTCCTTTCCTTATACTTGTGCCTTTTATCAGTGGGTACTGTTGGCACATATTCTTCCTGTGCTGTCTTGCCACTGTGACGTCGGCCTTCACAGCTTACCTAAAATGAATGTCTTTCAGTCTGAGCCTCAAACTTGGGAATCAAGGGTCCGACACTCACACGGGGCTGACAGGATGGAACGGAGTACTTGAACAATAACTGGAAGCATGGCATCATGGGGAAGTGTCAGGCCAACTATTGTCTTACCGAGTGACTTCCAGATCACCCCCTCCCAAAAACAGCTCCCAAATAAACAAAGACGACAGCAACTGCTAACAACCAAAGCTCATAACTAGGTGAAAAAACCTTCCTTCCCGTTCCTGCGGAAAGTGGTGAATCAGCTGTAGATTCTGTTCTATGAAGCAAGATATAGTGTGCCCGCTATAAACCATGCCAGCCACAGACTGGGGATCCAGTTATGTGTAGCAGTAGTGGTGGTATAGGGTAGCAGGACATTCCCACAGGTCTAGTGTAGAAAAGGGGCTTTAGTATTTTTTTTATTCTTTTTTTTTATTATTATATATCTTAAGCTTTTGAGCTAAAAAAAAAAAAATTTTTTTTTTTAACATCAAATTTTTCAATATATTTGCTTTAAACACCATTTTTTCATTCTTTTGCAGGTTCCCAGTTTCCAGTGGACATTGTATGTGTGAAGCGAGATCATAACTTTTTGGATCCAGATTCCCTTAAATCCCTTTGCAGGTATTTTCCATGAGGTTGTGTCATGCGTTCCACTGGGGAAGGCCAAGCTGTAATGCTCGTGCGGTGATGGCGTAACCTTTGCTAGTACCAAGGTGCTTGTGAGGATCATTGACATCCTGGAAACCTAGATCAAGGTTGCAGATGATAAAAATTGCTCTTAATAAAAATGAACTAATTTCTATATCCACTTTTCATAGGAATAATGAAAAAAAAAATAAACATATAAAGACACCAGGGCCTTCTAACCAGTAAACAATAAACAATGATCTTAATGACTGCTTTCTCAAGGGAGCGGGGTGTGCTGCCCCCGTGCCAGCAGCCGACGCTGCTCGGATCTGGACCCGCTGCGTGGCTCGAGGGATCCTCCGGACCCGGGGGTCACGCCGAATGAAAAGGGGGACGTAGTACGGCCTTGACCGTATTCGGTTCGTGACGCCACCCATGGTGTGTGGTGAAGTGGGACACCACCGCTGCTGTTGTGGGATACCCGCGGGAGATGTAATGGCTCGGTGGTTAGGTATGGTTGCCCCAGGGCCCAGTGTCTCTGTGCAGGGTATGGCGATGGTAGGGACTTGCGCACCCGGATGTACCAGGGGATGTTCGGTTACTCACAAGTAAAAGAATAACACGAGTCCTTTGGTAAACCAAGGTGATGGTGGCTGGCCGCCACGGCCATTTGTACTCTGGTCCCCCACCCGGGCTGATGGTCGCCGTCTTCTCCTCTGCACTAGTTGTGGTTGTGTTTTTAGACTTCCCGGTATGGAAAACGGGAGTCCGCTCCCGGCTTTCTGTGTGCCTGAGGAGCCGTGCCCGTTGACGCTGACCCGTGGGATCTATGGGCCCTGGCGGTTGCCCTATCCCTTTGGTTGGAACAGGGCCTAGAATCCTGCCCTCAATTGGTTGATAAGCTAGGCCGTTGGTTCCGGTCCTGGCTTCATGGTCCGAGTACCCCCTCTGTGCACGGTTTCCGGTCGGGTCTCCGGTGTCTGTACCGGCGGGCTCTAACTCTGCTCCGATCCTCCTCGGATCTGCCGAGCAGTCTTCCTGTCTCCTGCTGACGGATACTACCGTCTCCCACCTAGCCAAGGTACCAGGGCTTTGACCCTGGCACCATTCAACTTGAACTTCTCCTCCGCTGGAGCTACACCTAGCTCCAGCCCACACTCCTCTCAACTTGAACTACAACTTAATCTGTTTGCTTTCCCACCCCGGGCTGTCTAGACCCCTAGGTGGGCGTTTCCTAGCCGCCTGGTCCCGCCCACTGGTGTGCCTGTCTTGCCCTGAGGGGGGGGTGACTAGGGTTTCAGGTCGGCTGTATGTAACCTAGGTGAGGGAAGGTGTTTTGCGGGGCCCTACTGTGTGACTATCTGGTTTTTCAAGGGCGTCACACAAGTCACTTGATTAAAAGGCACTTCTGCTATTTTTGTCAGCATGGTTCGGAACAGCATGGTCCGTACTATGTAACAGTATATGGAAATAGCTCACCTGAGCACAAATCTTGTCTGTGTATGTTCTTTGGCTACTTGGCTTCAATGAATGGAAATACAATTTATGCTTCTGTTGGACATAAAGTTTTACTTCCAGACACCATTCAGTGAGTCATTCTTCACTTCACCCCACCCTGAAATCTGTTCAGTTTTTCCATAATTCTTTAACATGCTCCTGATCATCAACTCATGCCTTAACTATATAGTTTGTGTGTAATTACTGAAGAATAGTTGTAACCTGGATATATAGATTACCTAGTAATGTTTGGGTTTACAGTAAGTTTGTTACACGTTCCTAGTATAATTTTGCACACTGGTAAGGGGATTTTCTTTTTAGGTTGAATTCTAGCTTCTCTCCATGCCAAGGATTGTTAAATGGAACCAGTCACCAGGATTTTCATATATAATGCCTTACGAAAGTATTCGGCCCCCTTGAACTTTTCAACCTTTTCCCACATTTCAGGGTTCAAACATAAAGATTAAAAATTTTAATTTTATGGTGAAGAATCAACAACAAGTGGGACACAATTGTGAAGGTGAATGATATTTATTGCTTATTTTAAATTTTTGTAAAAAATAAATAACTGAAAAGTGGGGCGTGCAATATTATTCGGCCCCTTTACTTTCAGTGCAGCACACTCACTCCAGAAGTTCATTGAGGATCTCTGAATGATCCAATATTGTCCTAAATAACTGATGATGATAAATATAATCCACCTGTGTGCAATCAAGTCTCTGTATAAATGCACCTGCTCTGTGATAGTCTCAGTGTTATGTTTAAAGCACGGAGAGCATCATGAAGATCAAGGAACACAACAGGCAGGTCTATGATACTGTTGTGGAGAAGTTTAAAGCTGGATTTGGTTGCAAAAAGATTTCCAAAACTAACATCCCAAGAAACACTGTGCAAGCAATCATACTGAAATGGAAGGAGTATCATACCACTGCAAATCTACCAAGACCCGGCCGTCCCTCAAAAATTTCATGTCAACAAGGAGAAGACTGATTAGAGATGCAGCCAAGAGGCCAATGATCACTCTGGATGAACTGCAGAGATCTACAGCTGGGGAGGGAGAGTCTGTTCTTAGGACAACAATCAGTCATACACTGCACAAATCTGGCCTTTATGGAAGAGTGGCAAGGAGAAAGCCATTTCTCAAAGATATCCATACAAAGTGTTTTTTAAAGTTTGCCTCAAGCCACCTGGGAGATACATCAAACATGTGGACGAAGGTGCTCTGGTCAGATAAAACCAAAATTGAACTATTTGGGCATAATGCCAAGCGATATGTTGGCATAGAAGCAACACAGCTCATCACCCTGAACACACCATCCCCACTGTCAAACATGGTAGTGTTAGCATCATGGTTTGAGCCTGCTTTGCTTCAGCAGGGACAGGGAAGATGGTTAAAATTGATTGAAAAATGGATGGAGCCAAATACAGAACCATTTTTGAAGAAAACCCGTTGGAGACCTGAGACTGAGACAAAGATTTGTCTTTCAACAAGACAATGATCCCAAACATAAAGCAAACTCTACAATGGAATGGCTCACAAATAAACGTATCCAGGTGTTAAAATGGCCAAGTCAAAGTCCAGACCTGAATCCAATCGAGAATCTGTGGAAAGAGCTGAAAACTCCTGTTCATAAATGCTTTCCATCCAACCTCACTCAGCTTGAGCTATATGCAAAGGAAGAATGGGCAAGAATTTCAGTCTCTCGATGTGCAAAACTGATACACATACCCTAAGGGACTTGCAGCTGTAATCTCAGCAAAAGTTGGCGCTACAAAGTTAACTTAAAGGAACCAAATAATATTGCACGCCCCAATTTTCAGTTCATTTTTTACAAAAAGAAAAATAAGCAATACATTTCGTTCACCTTCATGATTGTGTCCCATTTGTTGATTCTTCACCATAAAATTTAAATTTTTTATCTTTTATGTTTGAAGCCTGAAATGTGGGAAAAGGTTGAAAAATTCAAGGGGGCCGAATACTTTCGCAAGGCACTGTATAACCTAAAGCCAGTGCTATACTGGCACCATCAGGCTGATTCTCTACATACCTGTAGTGGTCAGCTCGGATGTTTTGAAATCCAAGAAAGTGAGGTTTATGAAATATTCAGCTTCTTGAGTGACAGCAGCTGAGGATCAGATAATATCTGGGGGTATTCAGTTATCCCCTCCCCTGTTAGAATTAGCATAAGTATTATACAATTGATTTAAAGTTTGACTTGCAGGACCTGTGCTGAGGTCATACCCATGTGACCAGAAAGGGTGGGGCCTCAACCACAAAGCTGATACCAGGAAGCAATTTTTATGTTGGCTGAGGCCCCGCCCCTTCTGGTCACATAAGTATGACCTCAGCACAGGTCCTGCAAGTCAAAAATGATATTGAATCTTTAATACTTATACTGATTCTAAAAGTGGGAGGGGATAACTATGAATACCCCCCAGATATTATCTGATCCTTAGCTGCTGTCACTCAAGAAGCTGATGATTTTATAAACTTTACTTTTTTGGATTTTAAAACCTAAACAAACATTCTAGCTGACCACTAAAGGAGAATGTAGAGAATCAGCCTGATAGTGCCTGTGCAGCACTGGCTTTAGGTTATATAGGAAAATCTTGATGATTGGTTCCGTTTAAATGAAATCCGTGCTGCCAGGGCCAGCGTCAGCACCCGGCATACCCGGGCAAATGCCAGGGCCCTGGAAAGCTGGGGGGGTCCACTCTGCCACGTCAGTTCTGCTGCCCTCGGGCTGAGTTCCGGGGACTGCAGTCCTCAGCAGGAAACTGGCTGCCGTCCCTTTAAGGCGCGCAGACCACAGCGTTCGCTGCGTCCAACTGGATTGAGCTTCATCTGTGGGCGGAGCCACAGCACGGCGTCCCGCTCGGTCCCGCACATGAAGGAGGCGCAGTGCCAGCCAGTGACCCCCCCTCCTCCCCCCAGCACAGCGCTCCCCTGCGGCGCTATGTGGGCCCTCTCCACCGTGACCTGAGCAGCATGTGGGACACTCTTCTGAACCCCCCCCGCTCTATCTGTATGTGCCCTCCCCGCCCTCGATTCATGGGCCCCGGTGAACTGTATGGGCTTCTCCCCCACGCGATGTATGTCCTGCCCCCCGCTCTCCGAAGCCGTATGTTCTGGCCCCGCAGGGTGGCGTGTGTGGGCCCCGCAGGGCGGCGTGTGTGGGCCCCGCAGGGCGGCGTGTGTGGGCCCTGCAGAGCGGCGTGTGTGGGCCCCGCAGAGCGGCATGTGTGGGCCCCGCAGAGCAAGGTGTGTGGGCCCCGCAGAGCAAGGTGTGTGTCTGTATGTATGCTGCAGAGCAGTAGGTGTGTGTCTGTATGTAAGTAGGAAAGAAGTTCCAGGGCGGCACTCAGGGATGAACGGTGCTCAGGTCTATGGAAGGCATCCACAATCAAAATTGAAGAATGAGGCTATGTCCGCACGTTGCTTTTTACCTGCTTTTTTGCTGCTTTTTCAACTGCAGCGTTTAATGCCAAAATGGTTGTGTTCTGCTTTTCAAGCAAAGTCTATGGGAATTTGGGTTTCTTGTCCGCACTATGCAGTTCAAACTGCAGCCTTTTTGTTGCAGAACTTTGGTCAAAAATTCCCATAGACTTTGCTTGAAAAGCACAAAAAGTGTTATCTCCGGATGTTGTGATTGTGTGAGCGCGTATGTGCGATATCGTCAGTGTGTGTGTGCGTGTATGCGATCGGATGTGTGCGTGTATGCGATCGGATGTGTGCGTGTATGTGATCGGATGTGTGTGAAGAAGTGGTGTGTGTGTGTGTGTGTGTGTGTGTGTGTGTGTGTGTGTGTGTGTTCGTGTGTGTGTGTGTGTATGCGATCAGATGTGTGCGTGTATACTGTCTGATGTGTGACTGTGTGTGAACGTAAGCGATCGGATCTGAGAGTGTCGGCAGGAGGCAGAGTGTGGGCCCGGGCGAAGAAGACTAGAAGTAGCCGGGCAAGGTCCCCTGAGAGGAGAAGACAGGAGCAGTTTTTTTACCCGGCAGGAATTGTGATTGCTTGTTACAAGATTCGTGCATTGAGCCTGTTGGAAAACTATGTGCAATAAAATGCCGTTTGGTTCAACTGATGCCCGTCTGCAGAATCTTCCTGCATCTGTCAACGTGCTCTCTACATCCACACTCTGCCCCACACAACATTCCCCTGTCCCAATAGTGACGGCGGGGCCGGGGGTTAGCCTGACTCGAAAAGGGGCCACGACTACAACCCCCGAGGCACCCCTGGCACCCCGTTACATGTGGCGTAGTCGGCAGGATGTGGACTATCTGCGGGGGGTCCCGATCCCTGAATGTGAAGACCAAGTGGTGCCTAAGGCGTTGGACCAGGCACAAGATGGCGCTAAGATGGCCGCCGTCTTCACAAATACAGTGAGCGCGCGAAGAATTGGAGCCAAGCGAAGAACCCTGAGCTGGCCAGCGAAGAAAAAGAAGTACAGAGTACGCCGCCCAAAGAGGGGAGGTACTGGCCCCAAGATGCTGTGGAAGACATGTGAAGAGGGCGGCAGTACAGGAAAAAAGAAGAGTCGCCTATGCTGGGTCGATTTGATGTGTGGGACTGGGGGTGGAGTGTATACAAGAGCGGGAAAAGAAAGCCCGCCTCCACCTTCCCCAGCATCTCCACTGTCCCCGGCGCCATTACAGGAAGAGCTGCAAGAGACGCCAACTCAACAACTGACCTTAAGTGAGATGGAGACTCAGACAAAGCGGCGAGCTGCAGCGGGCGCGCTGGTGGCAACCAGCCTTGGGAGAGGACGCCCGAGGCAGACTGCAGCCGAGGAAGCCCTTACCATTAAACTACCGGCTGTGCCAGGAGGTCCGGAGTGGCCCGCAAAAGTAACGTGGGTCACTTCATGGGATGCCGTGACCGGTGAAACATCCACTGAAGGCCAGGCCACCTACAAGACGCAACTACAGCCGGGAAGCGAAATCCTGGGAGCACCTCTCCAGAGTCCGGAGGTGGTTACACCAGACAAGGTGGGTCCTCCAGCCCCCACAGAAGTTCCGGCCCCGGGAGAGCAACATGCCCCGGAGTTAGAGGAAGATGAGTGGGGATTCTTCTGGGAGCCGGTGAAGCCGGCGCCCCTGACCCGACGACAGTCCCCGCCGCCTGAAACAGATCCGGTGCAAGAAAGGTTACTGGCCGAGACCGTGGCCCGTGAGATGATGGCCGGTCCCCTTAGCGAAGAGTTTGATCGGCAGTGTACCGTTGGCACCATGGTCAAATTCAATCAGGCTGAGGGCTACGGGTTCATAGAGGACGAAGAGACCGGGGATCATTTTTTTTATAACCGGGTTAACCTGGACACTGAGGGCTTGCCCCAACGTCTGCATACCCTGTACCCGGGAGAAAAAGTGAAATTCCGGAGAGAAGTGGGATGCCGGGGCCTATTTGCCGTAGGAGTGACCCGGATGCCCACTGCGCAAGAGGCCGCACAGTGGCAACAAGAGATTGAGTGGGAAGAGTGTCAATACCGGAGACGTACCCAACAGAGACCGGTGCTGGCTGAGACTTGCCGGCCGAGAAACACGCTGGCAGTGTCGCCAGAAGTCATTACAGGACTGATAGCTGAGCCAGAAAAGGGGACACCGGCGGTGTTAGCGATCCACCAGAGTATGGTTACACACCCGGTGGTCGTCGTTGGTAGTCCCCAGCCGTCCCGTTCAGCGACCCTGTCACCCCCGTCGGGGGTTGAGGAGTCAAAACCGGAGATAGAGGCGTCAGAACCACCAGTCAATTATGAACCGTTCCGGAGACTGCGCCGCTTGCCAGGCCAATCCCTCTCCGACTATGTGAGGGCCCAGCGGGCTGAATGGCAGCGCGCTTACCACCCCGTGTGAATCATAGTGACCGGAGGTGGTGGACATGATCGTGCTAAGTACCGGCATTGTTGAAAGAACCGGTGAAGAGTTAGAGTTGTAACAATGTTCAAGCTACCGAGCCCGGAAGGAGCCTGATGCCGAACTGTGCAAGGACTCCCTCTGTGATGTTGACGGAGACTTTATTGTTTGTGTTCCCTGCCTACAAAGACCGGGAGTGCTGTGGCAGCCTCCGGGCAGAAGATCAGTCAAGACCGGGAGCGCCTGTTAAAGGCCTCTGGGCAAACCTGCTGCAAAGACCGGGAGCTCCCTTGGAGGGACTCCGGGCGCCGGACTTGTGCGCCCATTGAGTGTGTTTTTACATGAAAGTTTTAAGGTTTTTATAAAAATTGCCTTGCTGCTAAGATTGTGTTTTGCAGGTGCGGGCCTTGCCGGGAGGCTAAGGCAAAAAGAGGGGAGGAATGTAAGGGGTGGACGGGCCCCTTACAAGAGGAGTAGTTTTCCTCCCTGAAGATACCCCACGCTGGGGTAGATAAAGCTGTTAATGTTAATAATAAATTGTGTTTTTACTGTATTAGTGGGTTCCCCCCCCTAGTGGCCTGATGGGACGGCTGTCCCCATAGAAACAGTGCAGGAGAGAGGTGGAGCCGGCAGCTTAGGGGAGGGAGAGAGGGTTTTGAGGGAGGAAAGTTTGAGTTTGAGACAGACGAGTCCGGGACGGGGGAGCAAGAGCAACGGGGGCAGAGTGTGGGAGCTATGGTGGCAGCTAGCAAAAGAAAGGAGAAAAAGTGTCCTAGTCGGTGAAGCAGAGTTGTGTGGGTCAAGTCTGTGGTAGCCAGAGTGTGGGCCCGGGCGAAGAAGACTAGAAGTAGCCGGGCAAGGTCCCCTGAGAGGAGAAGACAGGAGCAGTTTTTTTCCCCGGCAGGAATGGTGATTGCTTGTTACAAGATTCGTGCATTGAGCCTGTTGGAAAACTATGTGCAATAAAATGCCGTTTGGTTCAACTGATGCCCGTCTGCAGAATCTTCCTGCGTCTGTCAACGTGCTCTCTACATCCACACTTTGCCCCACACAACATTCCCCTGTCCCAATAGTGACGGCGGGGCCGGGGGTTAGCCTGACTCGAAAAGGGGCCACGACTACAACCCCCGAGGCA
Source organism: Anomaloglossus baeobatrachus (assembly GCF_048569485.1). NCBI lineage: Eukaryota > Metazoa > Chordata > Amphibia > Anura > Aromobatidae > Anomaloglossus > Anomaloglossus baeobatrachus. The sequence goes on from NC_134361.1 coordinate 124,456,004, forward strand.
CCCCTGGCACCCCGTTACAAGCCAGACGCAGGGGAGGCGTGCAGCGTACCTGATGGGAGATCACAGAAGGATCTGGGAGCCATACAGACGCCTGGGGCTGGTAAGTATGACGATCCTGGGATGGGGGGTTCTGCTTTTTGTGGGGGGTAAACTTAACCCCAACCATGTCTCCTCGAGAATAAGACACCCCCTGAAAATAAGACACAGTGCTTTTTTCAGGGCAAAAAAAAATATAAGACAGTGTCTTATTTTCGGGGAAACAGGGTATCACAGGTATAACATCCATTTATTCTAAACGATTCCCCTGTTCTGTGATAAAAATGTAACCCTATCATGTAACTTTGTAAACAAATGCTTTTGGAAGCTTATTTGTTTGGTTGCTATAATATAACCTATGTTTTTCTAGTTTTAAATTTTATGATGCTATGTGAATCCTTAAGGATAAAAATTAATAAATTATATTAAAAAAAATGGCAAACAAAATTATTGCAATAATTTATATGAACAAGTTTATTTATTTTTGATTCACATTATTATTGATGCTCTGCATTTATAAAAGTATATCTTTTTTTTCTTGGTGTTTTTTTTTTTTTGTTTGTTAACTTGAATTGGATCTTGGGATTTGAGTTAATTGATATATTTGATTCTGCAAATAAGTAGGGTGTTTACTCCTACCAGATCCATGAACCTTTATTATTTAGAGTGGGAATTGTGATGCAGTAATCATCTTTTGTTTGAGAGAGGCTTTCGCCGAAACGCATTATAATATTTGACGCCTGTACATGGAATTGTACAATAAAAATAATCTACATTCATAAAGAAGAGTGCCGGTCTTTTTCTTCAATTCTGTATGTATGTATGCATGCAGCAGAGCAGTATGTGTGTGTCTGTATGCATGCAGCAGAACAGTGTGTGTGTCTGTATATATGCAGCAGAGAAGTAAGTGTGTCTGTCTATATGTATGTATGCAGCAGAGCAGTATGTGTCTATGTATGCATTCAGCAGAGCAGTATGTGTCTATATGTATGTATGCATGCAGCAGAGCAGTATGTGTATGTATGCATGTATGTATGCATTCAGCAGAGCAGTATGTCTGTATGCATGCAGCAGAGCAGTATGTGTCTGTATGCATGCAGCAGAGCAGTATGTGTCTGTATGCATGCAGCAGAGCAGTATGTGTCTGTATGCATGCAGCAGAGCAGTATGTGTCTGTATGCATGCAGCAGAGCAGTATGTGTCTGTATGCATGCAGCAGAGCAGTATGTGTGTCTGTATGCATGCAGCAGAGCAGTATGTGTCTCTCTGTATGTATGCAGCATAGCAGTATGATGTGGGTGTCTGTATGCAGCAGAGCAGTATGTTTCTGTTTGTATGCAGCAGAGCAGTATGTGTGTGTATGTATGCAGCAGAGCAGTATGTGTGTATGTATGCAGCAGAGCAGCATGTGTCTGTATGCATGCAGCAGAGATGTATGTGTGTATGCATGCAGCAGAGATGTGTGTGTCTGTAAGTATGCAGCAGAGCAGTATGAGTGTGTCTGTATGTATGCAGCAGAGCAGTATGTGTGTGTCTGTATGTATGCATGCAGCAGAGCAGTATGTGTGTCTGTATGTATGTAAGCAGCAGACCAGTATGTGTCTGTATGTATGCATGCAGCAGAGATGTATGTGTGTGTCTGTATGTATGTATGTATATATGCAGCAGAGAAGTATGTGGGTGTCTGTATGTATGCAGCAGAGCAGTGTGTGTATGTATGTATGTATGTATGCATGCAGTAGAGCAGTATGTGTGTGTGTCTATATGTATGCAGCAGAGCAGTATGTGTCTGTATGCATGCAGCAGAGATGTGTGTGTATGCAGCAGAGCAGTATGTTTCTGTTTATGCATGCAGCAGAGCAGTATGTGTGTGTCTGTATGTATGTATGTAGCAGAGCAGTATGTGTGTGTGTATGCATGCAGTAGAGCAATATGTGTGTGTATGCATGCAGTAGAGCAGTATGGGTGTGTCTGTATGTATGCAGCAGAGCAGTGTGTGTGTCCGTATGTATGCAGCAGAGCAGTGTGTCTGTATGTATGCAGTAGAGCTGTGTGTCTATCTGTATGTATGCAGCAGAGCAGTATGTGTCTGTATGCATGCAGCAGAGATGTGTGTCTGTATGTATGCAGCAGAGCAGTATGTGTGTGTCTTTATGTATGCAGCAGAGCAGTAGGTGTCTGTATGTATGCATGCAGCAGAGATGTATGTGTGTCTGTATGTATGCAGCAGAGCAGTATGTGTGTCTGTATGCAGCAGAGCAGTATGTGTGTGTATGTATGCATGCAGTAGAGCAGTATGGGTGTGTCTGTATGTATGCAGCAGAGCAGTGTGTGTGTCCGTATGTATGCAGCAGAGCAGTGTGTCTATGTATGCAGCAGAGCTGTGTGTCTATCTGTATGCAGCAGCAGTGTGTCTGTCCGTCCGTATGTATGTATGCAGCAGAGCAGTGTGTGTCTGTATGTATGCAGCAGAGCAGTGTGTGTCTATATGCAGCAGAGCAGTATGTGTGTGTCTGTATGCATGCAGTAGAGCAGTATGGGTGTGTCTGTTTGTATGTATGCAGCAGAGCAGTGTGTGTGTCCGTATGTATGCAGCAGAGCAGTGTGTCTGTATGTATGCAGCAGAGCTGTGTGTCTATCTGTATGTATGCAGCAGCAGTGTGTGTCTGTCCGTATGTATGTATGCAGCAGAGCAGTGTGTTATGATCCGGAACCATGAAAGACCATCACAAATCATTGGCAAAAAGGTGACAAAAGCATTGACAACTAATCTGGCCGCCACCCCCTTACTAACCAACACAACTAGAAGTAGCTGAGGGGTGAACTAACATCCTGTGCACCGCGAACCCAGCCGGAGAACTAACTATCCTAAAGGTAGGAAAGATGAATAACTCTCTGCCACAGAAAATAGACAAGAATAGCAAGCCCCCCACATTCAAAGACTGCGGTGATATAGGAAAAACACAATACACAGGTAGATGACAGGATTAGCAAAAGGTGAGGCCCCCGCTGACTAAAATAGGAAAGGACAGGAAAAGGGACTGATGGTTGCCAGAGAAAAACCCTGCAAAATACCAACTTCCTGATAGTACAAAAAGGCCCTCAGATCGCTCGATCTGAACTCCGTCCTATACCAGGTGCCCTTGTCATACCAATGAACAGAAAACAAGAATTATAACAAATTCAACAAGCCACAAACACATGGACCCAAAAAGGAGCTATACTCCACACAGAACTGCAGGGAGTTCCTCAACAATCCACTGAGGGGAAAAATCCCTGGAAGGAAAAAACTGAAACCAACCACAACAAATGACAAACCCAGATAAGCAAAGAACCAGACAATAAATAAAGAGCAAGCACTTATCTGGGGAAGATGTGGTGTAGAGCAGGATTAAGCAGGCTAGAGATACAAAGAACAACTGACATCCGGCAACAGCCTGCAATCAGACCAGGACTTAAATAGGCAGAGAGTTAGGAAAGGAAACACCCACTGCACAACACACCTGGTTTCTATCCAAACCCTTCCTGGCCACCAGAGGGAGCCTCCCAGCAGCCAAGACATAACTAACATTCACAACAGCAGTGTGTGTCTGTATGTATGCAGCAGAGCAGTGTGTCTGTATGTATGCAGCAGAGCAGTGTGTGTCTGTATGTATGCAGCAGAGCAGTGTGTCTGTATGCAGCAGAGCAGTGTGTGTCTCTGTATGTATGCAGCAGAGCTGTGTATGTCTGTATGCATGTATGATGTGTATCTATGCATGTCAGTGTATATGACTTTATAGATTTGTCTGTTTGTGTATTTTTGTGAGTTTGTCTTTAAATATGTATATGTACGTATCTGTGTATGTGTGTGTGTGTCTGCGTGTTTATGGTGCCCACTGGGACTCTTCCGCCCGGGGCCCACAAACACCTGGAGCCGGCCCTGCGTGCTGCCATGCAGGTCTGCAACTGCTAAGTACTAACCAGAGTTAAAAAAATAAATATTTTTGAGTGTTGTTAATCCTGAGAGCATTTGTCAGCACAGGTTGTACTAAAAGGATTAACCCATTATTCCAAAGTAACTTCAGAAACTCCGCACTAAGGTGACTAGTTATGATCTCTAGAATGTAGTTAAGGTATTAATTGGTTCTGTAAGGAATTAAGATTGTAAATTTTATAGCCAGAGAGTAGAGAAGCTTGACCTTCACTTAAACTTTAAAAGATGGATCTCTTTCTTTTTTGCAGGCGTCTAATGACCCTAAATTCATGTGCATCTATGAAGCTGGATGTTCATGATCACCGAAAACAGGTAAACTGGATTAGCAAACTGAATCTTTAATAAACAAATTAATTTGAAGCCAATACAGGGCAAGTGATATTTCAGAAAATGACAGTAGGTTATGTAAGCACCTATAGCTATGCATGTAGATAATATACATGCAGAGATCTACACACACTTCACATATATCACAGACCTATATTCCCTTACATATAAGCAAGATAACTTTTAAAGATCTTATTTTTTTTTTTATACATAGAATGAAGACTCCGATGATGATGATCAGTGTGCGATCAGTGATCGCTGGACATTCCAGAGAGATCAAGGACGCTGGTCTCGGCTGGACTCTATTGAACTGCTGTCACCGAAATTTGATGGACCACCTACCATGAAAAGCACATCTAGTAGGGATAGTATCTTAACGGACCTGAGCACAGAACTGGAGGCCACCTCTTTGCGTAGTGCAGGAAGCAGCAGAGGTATTATGGACATAGTAGTTACTCCTCCTGCAGAATTATCTTCTGTTCCTTGTTCCCTATCTGGTAGTAAGCCATGCAGGAGTCTCAGCGATCAATCTTTAGCTTCTCACCATCAGGGATTGAAGGAAAAATCAAAGAAAAGGAAAACAAAGGGCTTTCTAAAAAGGATGGAGTCTTTACGAAAAAAGGATAAAGACAAAAAGGATCAAATTGCCACATTGATTTCCAATGACCTAAAGCACTCAACAGATGAAATACATTTCCAAAACGAATGTGATGATGATGATGAGGATGATGACAACCACGATGATGTGGACATTCATGCATATGATAAAGATTTCCTTCATCCTGGCTATAGGACTAAACGTGCATCTAATGGTAGTATAAGAAAACCACATTTGGATAGTCTCTGTAGAGGGGTATATTTGGAGGACTATGTTATTGTGGGAAAGAATGGTACGAGATGCGAGATATCACAAAAGTTAGATCGTCTAGTCTGCATCCCAATGGACCATAAGCCTGGAACTTTCCCAAGGTCTCTTTCTATTGAAAGTTTATGCCCTACGAACCATGTACCCTTGGAAAGTTGGAAAATGGGAAGCAAATCTTTAGGACACTCTGTCTGTAGCAGTATGGACTCTCGTGGACTAGAGGTGAGACAGAGAAGAGGGTCATATAGTTCTATTGGAAGCCGTTCAAGCATATATGACAATGTACCTAACTCGCTGACAGGTAGCGGAGATCTTTTAGAACATGGGGGTAGTAGTGATCTCTTTGGCCATTTGGATGATGTTCTCAATCATGTAAAGGGTTTACAGAGAATGGTGGAGCATTGGTCACGAACGGTGTGTCCAGAGCTTGATGAAGAAGAAACTGACTCTGGAGGTGAACAAATCTGTCACCTTGCTTATGAAGAAAGATCCATTTCTGATGTTGGCACGTCAGCCAGTGACTTTGACAGCACTGCTAATTCTCTCAATGAAACAGAAGAAGGAGAAATGAGAGAGAGAAGAGACTCAGGAGTGGGGGCATCCTTAACTAGGCCATCCAGGTGAGTCGGCAGTAGAAACCTTTTTTTGTATAGAAAGCCTTCAGAGCCTCAAAATACAACTAACATTTATACCCAACAAATTTCAAATGAGAAGACTTCATGACATTTCACAAAAACGGTAAAATTGTATGTCTTTTTCCAAAATAGTTGTGAATATTTAAAGACCCTACCATTCATCTCTCAACATGAGATATATAATCAGTGACTTGCAAAAGTATTTGGCTCCCTTGAATTTTTCAACCTCTTCCCACATTTCAGGCTTCAAACATAAACACAATTTTAATGTTACGGTGACAAATCAACAACAAGAGGGACACAATTGTGAAGTTGAACTAATTTTATTGCTTATTTTAAACTTTAAAAAAAAAAAAAAAAATATTTGTCCTCTTTAAGTTAATATTTTGTAGCGCCACCTTTTGCTGTGAATACAGCTGCAAGTCGCTTGGGGTATGTCTCTATCAGTTTTGCACATCGAGAGACTGAAATGCTTGCCCATTCTTCCTTTGCAAATAGCTGATGCTGAGGAAGGTTGTATGGAGAGCGTTTGTGAACAGCAGTTTTCCGCT
>NC_134361.1:124469893-124534893 GCF_048569485.1 Anomaloglossus baeobatrachus
GAATGGGTCTCCCCAGCCTGAGAACACCAGCTCCTAGCTGTCGGGCTTTATGGCTGCTAAAAATAGTAATTGCAGTACACTCTTTTCGAATGCAAAAGTGATATTTAATGGATTTATATCACACACTATGTACAATCTCAACAGGCAAACTGCGATTTAACTGATATTTCGACCCAATTTGGTCTTAGTCATACAGTCGCTCTGTTGTATGTGTGTTAAATGTCTTATTATTTGAATCAATAGGATGCCACAAGAAGAAAACTAGTTAGCAGGTAAAGAAGGTGAACTTGTGCTTGTAGTGAATTCGGGACAATAAAATGCCAATTGTCCTTACAGAGACTTGGATGCTAACAAGGTGTCAACTTCTGGGGTCGCTTGCTATGTGAGCTTTATGACTGGCTATCAAAATTGGGGGGAATCGCAAGCTAGTTTTTTAATAAAAAAAAACGAAACAAAAAAAAACAAACCCACATGCGGTTCCTCTTATTTTGATACACAGCCAAGATAAGCGCACAGCTGGGGACTGCAGTGTTGTGAATGTCAGTTATGCTTTGGCTGCTGTGAGGCTCCCTCTTGTGGCCAGGAATGGTTTGGTCAGAGACCAGGTGTGTTGAGCAATGGGCGTTTCCATTGCTAACTCTCTGCCTATTTAAACCCTGAGCTGATAGCAGGCTATGCCGGACGTCAGTTGTTCCTTGTTCACCAGCCTGCTTTATCCTGCTCCATCCTGCTCCAGACCACATCTACCTCAGATAAGTGCTTTGCTCTTTATTTGTTGTTTGGTTCTTTTGGCTCTTATCTGAGTTTGTCATTTGCTGTGGTTGTTGTTAGTTTATTTGCATGCAGGGATCTTCCCTCTCAGTTGCTTAGCTGGGAAGCTCCCTACAGCTATATTTGGAGTATTGCTCCTATAAGTCCATGTGTTTGTTTCTTCTTGAATTTGTAATGATTCCTGCTTTCTATTCATTGGTATAACAAGAGCGCCTGGTATAGGACGGAGTTCAGATCTAGTGATCTGAGGGCCTTTTTGTACTATCAGGTATTTGGATTTTTGCAGGATTTTTCTCTGGCCACCATCAGTCCCTTTCCTGTCCTGTCCTATTTAGTCAGTAGGGCCTCACCTTTTGCTAATCCTATCATCTATCTGTGTATTGTTTTTTCCTATATCACCGCAGTCTTTGAATGTGGGGGGCTTGCTATTCTTTATCTATTTTCTGAGGCAGAGAGTTATTCATCTTTCCTTCCTTTAGGATAGCTAGTTCTCCGGCTGGGTTCGCGGTGCACAGGATGTTAGTTCACCCCTCGGCTACTTCTAGTGTTGATGGTTAGTAAGGGGATGGCGGCCAGATTAGTTGCCAATGCTCTTGTCACCTTTTACCAATGATTTTTGGTGGTCTTCCTTGGTTCCGGATCATAACACTGCAGCCTGTAGCCAAATGATTTATCTGTGATTGGTATTATAATACGGGGGGTGGGGGGTGGGCACTACTCAAATTGTCTTTATTTATTTTCACACCATAATAGTAACCCACAGGCAGCGCCTGTGATTGGGTGCAGTCAGACGCTGTCACATTGGCTGGGGGCGCGTCTGAAGAAATTACAGATGCCAGGACTGCTGGTGGGTGGGGAAAGCAGTTCATATGGATGAGCAATAATGAGTGGCCCTGGAAGAAGGAGTGGCCGCAGGAGCAGTTACAGCAGCATCGGAGACTTGAGGTATGAAGCACTTGCTTCATTCTTATTTTCTTTATTTTTCCTTTTATTTTTCTTTTATTTCCTAAGTGCTGGATCCTGATAAATATCTGGAATAACCTTAGAATTCCAGGCCCGGCACTTTGGTACATTTGATACACTGCGGATCCTGACTTTTACAGTCTGGGTCCGCCCATCACTAGTTAAAGACAAATCTGGGAGTGCCTTATACCAGGGATGCCCAACATTTTTTAGTCCAAGGGCCACGTTGTCATACAGAATTAATCTCACAGGTCCCAAAGAATTGAGGGGTATTTACATGAATTAATCACTAGAACCACTGTCTGTACATTCATATATCACCAGAAACAAGTTTTGAGTATTGGAGAAGAATTTTGAGTGTTTCTGCTCCACAGAAGTTAGTCTGAACATACCATAACTTATACTGAGTTTTTAGCACACAACCTCAAACCAAATCCTCATAATCTCAAAACTATAAATTGTGAGGATTTTTCAGTTTTAACAAAGCACATTATGGATAGCTACATCATTATGGATATAGCTATTATGGTTTTCACTGTACAGGGCAGATGGGCAAATGGTGGTCATACAAGATACTTGTTTTCTGTCCCACCCACCGCATCCCACGAATACTGTAAAACTGCACATTTTAGAGTGGCCTTTTATTGTTGGCAGCCTGAGGCACACCTGGGCAGTAATCATGCTGTCTAATCAGCATCTTCATATGCCACACCTGTGAGGAGGATGGATTATCTCAGCAAAGAAGTGCTCACGAACACAGATTTAGACAAATTTGTAAAACCTATTTGAGAGAAAAAGGCATTTTGTGTACATAGAAAAAGTCTAAAGGTACTGTCACACTATGCGACATTCCAGTGATCCCACCAGCAACCTGACCTGGCAGGGATCGCTGGAGCGTCGCTACACGGGTTGCTGTCAAACAGGCAGATCTCACCAGTAACCAGTGACCAGCCCCCAGCAACGCGTGGAAGCGATGCTGCGCTTTGTAACTAAGGTAAATATCGGGTAACCAACCATATATTTACCTTGGTTACCAGGGTGCACCGCTTAGCACTGGCTCCCTGCACTCCTAGCCAGAGTACACATCGGGTTAATTACCTGATGTGTAGTCTGGCTATATGTGCAGGGAGCAGGCACTGACAGCGTGAGAACGGCGGACGCTGGTAACGAAGGTAAATATCAGGTAACAAAGGAAAGGGCTTCTTGGTTACCCGATATTTACCTTTGTTACCAGCGTCCGCAGAAGCCGGCTCCCTGCTCACTGCACATTCAGTTGTTGCTCTCTCGCTGTCACACACAGAGATGTGTGCTTCACAGCGGGAGAGCAACAACTAAAAAATGGTCCAGGACATTCAGCAACAACCAGCGACCTCACAGCAGGGGCCAGGTTGTTGCTGGTTATCACACACCAACATCGCTAGCAACATCGCTGTTGCGTCACAAAAGTCGTGCCTCAGCAGCGATGTTGCTAGCGATGTTGCTTAGTGAGACGTGGCCTTTAGATCTTTGAGTTCAGCTCATGAAACATGAGAGCAAAAACAAAAGTGTTGTTACATAGTTACATAGTTACTAAGGTTGAAAAAAGACCTAGGTCCATCTAGTTCAACCTTCCTCCACCAATTCTACATTTGGTCACTAAGTCATTTATAACCAACAATGTTGTGTGTACTGAGGAAATCATCCAGCCCTTTTTTAAAAGCTGTTATTGTATCTGCCATTACTACCTCTTGTGGTAGGGCATTCCACAGTCTGACTGCTCTAACTGTAAAGAACCCTTTCCTATTTAGCTGTCGGAATCGCTTTTCTTCCACTCGCAGTGAGTGCCCCCTGGTCCTTAGTATTGTCTTCGGAAGAAATAAGTCATGTGCCAGTCCTTTTTTTTTTTTTCCACACATGTATTTATACATATAAATGACATCTCCTCTGAGACGTCTTTTTTCTAAGCTAAGTTGTGTTTTTATATTTTTGTTCAGTATATGAAGATGAGACCCGGCATCTCCCAATTCTCTCTGGGGCACAACAATTTTTTTTGCGAGAGTGTGTTGTACAGGCCTGTTCTATAACCTCCCCTTTACTCAGATTGGAGATTGGCTTGGGACAAATGTTGTTAGCACTTTTTGTGCACGTGTTCAAAGGAGACTGCAAATTTATAATTTCATACTTTACTTTGGGACTGTAACTATATCAGTAGACAAGTCCTGAAATTTCTTGTTCCAAATTATGTCAGGAGTAGCATCATTATGGAAACCTTGTGAGGATGTAAATCAGTGGCGTTACTAGACTCGGACACCAGGGCCACATGTTTCAGGACTTTCGACTTCCAATCACCACTTAGAATTGTCTAACCTGTGACCCGGGGTGTTACAGGAGACTAGCAGCATCTCTGATCCCAATCACTATATTCCCATGGGGAAAAGCATTTTTTTGTGAATCTTCTTTTGAATATGGTGGGTTTCATTCTTTAAATGGATATTATTTTTTCATATCGCTGAGGTTTATTTTGAGTTTTTTATTCTGTTGTTACTACTTGTTTTAAAAGGCTAGGAGTCACTGCATGTGCCATTTTAGTCAGCTACTGCTCATACACCATCTCTAAAATACTTTAACACCATTTACAATTGTTCTTCCTTAATGTTGAGAGATCACCATTCTATATGTAGTAGTGTATGCAAAAGGGGGAGATAAGGCAGCTATATGGCAAATATGTTCAGGTAAATGCTTCTGTTCCATTGGATCTTTACCAGACTGTTTTTTGAGATACTACCATTTTACATATTTTTCAATAAATTAATAACATTAGTCAATATAAGAAACTATGTAATGTATTTTATTGGAGAAAAATGTCTCTTTCTTCACTCTTTAGACACATCTTCTCCTCTACCACCTGCATTTATCCCTTTGTCAGAAATTAAAAGATGAAGGTACACAAGGAAATCTGGTTAATTGATGCAGTCCATAGGTCTATGAACAAGCAAGGGGGAAGGATGAAAATGCTGCTGGAGAGAGCCTAAAGGCCCTGTCACACACAGACAAATCTGCGGCAGATCTGTGGTTGCAGTGAAATTGTGGACAATCAGTGTCAGGTTTGTGGCTGTGTACAAATGGAACAATATGTCCATGATTTCACTGCAACCACAGATCTGCCAAAGATTTATCTCTGTGTGTGATGCGGCCTTAAGGGTACGTGACCACGATCAGTGTACACAGCGTTTTGGACACAGCATGCTTCAGCTGCGTCCAAAATTTTGTGATGTACAGTACAAGCATAGTAAATGGGATTTCAAAAAATCCCATGCCCACTGTGCTTGTTTTACCGCAGCAAACACTGACCTGCAGTGTGATTTTTTTTTTTTTTTTTCCGAGCAACAGCATGTCAATTGTTTGTTGCGGAGTTAGGCGGGCTTTTCACGTTGCGACATCGCAAGCCGATGCTGCGATGTCGCACGCGATAGTCCCCGCCCCTGTCGCAGCAGCGATATCTTGTGATTCCTGGCGTAGCGAACATTATCGCTACGCCAGCTTCACATGCACTCACCTGTCCTGCGACGTCGCTCTGGCCGGCGTCCCGCCTCCTTCCTAAGGGGACGGGTCGTACAACGTCAGAGCGACGTCACACGGCAGTCAGCCAATCAAAGCGGAGGGGCGGAGATGAGCAGGATGTAAACATCCTGCCCACCTTCTTCCTTCCGTATAGCCGCTGGCGGCAGGTAAGGTGATGTTCCTCGCTCCTGCAGCTTCACACGCAGCGATGTGTGCTGCTGCAGGAACGAGGAACAACAACGTACCTGTCGCTGCACCGGCATTATGGAAATGACGGAGAATACACCGATGATACGATAACTACGCTTTTGCGCTCGTTAATCGTATCATCTAGGATTTACACACTGCGATGTCGAAAGTGACGCCGGATGTGCGTCACTTTCGATTTGACCCCACCGACATCGCACGTGCGATTTTGCAACGTGCAAAGCCGCCCTTAGTGTCCTCTGTAGGGAGAACACAAGCAATAGACCGCAGCGTACCGAACCCTGATCGGGGGTATGAGCATCTGCGGTCTCTTGCGTTCTGCTATGGAGGAGTCTAGCTACCCGCAGGTCAGGACCCACCGCGTCCAGGATGCGAGTTCTGATCGTGGGCACATACCCTAAGCCAGAAATAAACCTAAGATGTGGCTGGTATACAGTAGGCTATGTGGGGGATAATACAGTCTACAGGAGGATAATACTGTCTACAGGGGACAATTTGGGGCTTATTCTGTATATGGGGGCTATGTGGTGGCTTATACTGTACAGGTAGGTCCATATGTAGTATATATATTTGGACACTGACACAATTTTTTTTTTTTTAACTTGTTGATTGAAACACATTCAAGATATATATATATATATATATATATATATATATATATATATATATAAATAATTTGCCTTATTCTGTCTGTCTGTCTGTCTTGCTCCAAAATTGTGTCACCGTGACAGTGTCATAAAAGTGACAACTGTCGGATTGGCCGCTGGGCTCGGCCTGGCCCCGCCCCCCCACGGATTGGCTGCTCGCCTCGGCCTGGCCCCGCCCCCAGCATGGATTAGCCGCTCGCCCCGGACCTCCGCACGCATCGCCCGCTCCAGCGTACACCGGCTCCCGGTGCACATGTGCAGGGAGCCGGCATACGCTGATGCCTCACCCGCTCGCCCCCGCCACACGTTGGCACACTCGGCCCCGCCCCCGGAGGACACGCTGGTAACCATGATACACATCGCGTAACTATAGGAAGCGGTTCCCTTAGTTACCTGATGTGTATCATGGTTACCAGCGTACATCGGCTCCCGGTACACATGTACAGGGAGCCTGCATACGCTGACACCTCGCCCGCTCAGCCCCGCCCCGGCACACATTGCCACGGTCGGACCCGCCCCCGGCGGCCCCAGCGTGGGGGATGGAGCACGATGGGGGGTGTGCAGCAAGGAGGATGGAGCACGATCGGGGGTGCGCAGCATGGAGGATGGAGCACGATGGGGGGTGCGCAGCATGGGAGATGTAGCACGATGGGGGGTGCGCAGCATGGGGGATGGAGCATGATGGGGGGTGCGCAGCATGGAGGATGGAGCACAATGGGGAGTGTGCAGCATGGAGGATGGAGCATGATTGGGGGGTGTAGCATGGAGGATGGAGCACGATGGGGGGTGCGCAGCATGGGAGATGGAGCACGATGGGGGGTGCGCAGCATGGGGGATGGAGCACGATGGGGGGTGTGCAGCATGTCGGATGGAGCACGATGGGGGGGTGCGCAGCATGTCGGAGCACGATGAGGGGTGCGCAGCATTGGGGATGGAGCACGATGGGGGGTGCGCAGCATGGGGGATGGAGCACGATGGGGGGTGCGCAGCATGGGGGATGAAGCATGATGGGGGTGCGCAGCTTGGGTAATGGAGCATGATGGGGGGGGTGCGCAGCATGGGGGATGGAACACGATGGGAGGTGCGCAGCATGGGGGATGGAGCACGATGGGGGGTGCGCAGCAGCATGGGGGATGGAGCACGATGGGGCTGCGCAGCATGGGGGATGGAGCATGATGGGGGGTGCGCAGCATGGGGGATGGAACACGATGGGAGGTGCGCAGCATCGGGTATGGAGCACGATGAGGGGTGCGCAGCATGGGGGATGGAGCACGATGAGGGGTGCACACCTCCCCCCAAAACACATACACACACCGCCACACCCGCACAACACACCACACACACACTGGGAACCACAAACACCGCCCTACACACACACCCACACACCCACACACACACACACACACACACACACACAGACACAGACAACGCCGCACACACACAACACCCAACACACAAACACCGCGGCATACATAAATATATGCACATACCGCGCAACACACACACTGCACAAAACCTACCTCCCCCCAAAACACACCCACGCACTCCACACCCACACAAACCGTGCAACACAGACAGCACCACACACACACAACACTGCAGACACACAGCGCTCTATAAACAACGCAACACACACAACGCAACACACATACAACACCGCTCTCACACCCCCCCCACCCAGACAACACCCAGAACATTTACGGCGCCCTACACAAAGACTTGGTAACTACACACAACAATATATATATATATATATATATATATATATATATATATATATATATACAATGCCTACAAGTAGTATTCAACCCCCTGCAGATTTAGCAGGTTTACACATTCGGAATTAACTTGGCATTGTGACATTTGGACTGTAGATCAGCCTGGAAGTGTGAAATGGACTGCAGCAAAAAAGAATGTTGTTTCTTTTTTTTTTTTTTTAAATTGTGAAAAGTTTATTCAGAGGGTCATTTATTATTCAACCCCTCAAACCACAAGAATTCTGTTTGGTTCCCCTAAAGTATTAAGAAGTATTTCAGGCACAAAGAACAATGAGCTTCACATGTTTGGATTAATTATCTCTTTTTCCAGCCTTTTCTGACTAATTAAGACCCTCCCCAAACTTGTGAACAGCACTCATACTTGGTCAACATGGGAAAGACAAAGGAGCATTCCAAGGCCATCAGAGACAAGATCGTGGAGGGTCACAAGGCTGGCAAGGGGTACAAAACCCTTTCCAAGGAGTTGGACCTACCTGTCTCCACTGTTGGGAGCATCATCCGGAAGTGGAAGGCTTATGGAACTACTGTTAGCCTTCCACGGCCTGGACAGCCTTTGAAAGTTTCCACCCGTGCCGAGGCCAGGCTTGTCCGAAGAGTCAAGGCTAACCCAAGGACAACAAGGAGTGAGCTCCGTGAAGATCTCATGGCAGTGGGGACATTGGTTTCAGTCAATACCATAAGTAACGTACTCCACCGCAATGGTCTCCGTTCCAGATGAGCCCGTAAAGTACCTTTACTTTCAAAGCGTCATGTCAAGGCTCGTCTACAGTTTGCTCATGATCACTTGGAGGACTCTGAGACAGACTGGTTCAAGGTTCTCTGGTCTGATGAGACCAAGATCGAGATCTTTGGTGCCAACCACACACGTGACGTTTGGAGACTGGATGGCACTGCATACGACCCCAAGAATACCATCCCTACAGTCAAGCATGGTGGTGGCAGTATCATGCTGTGGGGCTGTTTCTCAGCCAAGGGGCCTGGCCATCTGGTCCGCATCCATGGGAAGATGGATAGCACGGCCTACCTGGAGATTTAGGCCAAGAACCTCCGCTCCTCCATCAAGGATCTTAAGATGGGTCGTCATTTCATCTTCCAACAAGACAATGACCCAAAGCACACAGCCAAGAAAACCAAGGCCTGGTTCAAGAGGGAAAAAATCAAGGTGTTGCAGTGGCCTAGTCAGTCTCCTGACCTTAACCCTATTGAAAACTTGTGGAAGGAGCTCAAGATTAAAGTCCACATGAGACACCCAAAGAACCTAGATAACTTGGAGAAGATCTGCATGGAGGAGTGGGCCAAGATAACTCCAGAGACCTGTGCCAGCCTGATCAGGTATTATAAAAGACGATTATTAGCTGTAATTGCAAACAAGGGTTATTCCACAAAATATTAAACCTAGGGGTTGAATAATAATTGACCCACACTTTTATGTTGAAAATTTATTAAAATTTAACTGAGCAACATAACTTGTTGGTTTGTAAGATTTATGCATCTGTTAATAAATCCTGCTCTTGTTTGAAGTTTGCAGGCTCTAACTTATTTGCATCTTATCAAACCTGCTAAATCTGCAGGGGGTTGAATACTACTTGTAGGCACTGTAATATATATATATATATAATGGACATGGACATAAAGTCCTGACTTTTAGATTTCATTTGAGGGTATCCACATTAACATTTGAATTGTTTAGGAGTTTCAGCTCCATTCCATATGCCACCCTGTTTTTAAAGGGCCCAAAAGTAATTGGACAATTAACTCAAAGGCTGTTTCATGGGCTGGTGTGGGCAAAATTCCTTTGTTGTTTTTATTGTCAATTAAGTACATAAAAGGCCTTGAGTTGATTTGAGGTGTGGTGCTTGCACTTTGAAATTTTTGCTGAGAAGTAAACATGCGGTCAAAGGAGCTCTCCATGAAGGTGAAACAAGCCATCCTGCAACAAAAAACAGAAATAAAAAATATCCTGTAAATTGCTACAATGCTACCTGGAAGCCCACGGAATAAAACAGCAGTGGATGATTGCAGAATAATTACCTTGGTGAAGAGAAACCCCCACAACATTCAACCAAGTGACCAATACTCTCCAGGATGTAGGCGTATCAATATCCAAGTCTACCATAAAGACAAGACTTCATGAAATAAAATACAGAGGGTTCACTGCATGCTGCAAGCCATTCATAACCCTCAAGAATAAGAAGGCTAGATTGGACTTTGCTAAAAATAGACTCTTAAAACACCAGCGCAGTTCTGGAAAAGCATTCTTTCGACAGATGAAACAAAGATCAATCTCCAAAGAAACAACAAAGAGCCAGCACCAATGTGCACTAAGGCATCAAACATTCCAAACTGCATTATAAAAATTTTTTTGAGATTTTTGGCAAAAAATTGCAATTTCTTGAGCTGCTTCGCCACGTCACGGCAAATCTCATTTGAAGCAGTCCTACACTAAAATATTTTTATAAAATGTGCCATGCGGCCTCACATATAAATAGCAGAACTGCTCTCAGCAGCACTCACCTGGTCTATTGCAGTCCCGTACCCATGACTGAGTCATGGCTGTGGGCGGGACAGGTCCAAGCAAATGCTGCATGAAGTATATATATAGCCTGTGGACAAAGCCTGATGACCCAATGTGAACAGTCACCAAACGCCAAAATCTATACAGATGGAATACATCCCAAATTGGGGTGCATAGCAAGGTGGAGGTCAACCACCGACCAATTCAACAAAGAAACAACAAAGAGCCAGCACCAATGTGCACTAAGGCATCAAACATTCCAAACTGCATTATAAAAATTTTTTTGAGATTTTTGGCAAAAAATTGCAATTTCTTGAGCTGCTTCGCCACGTCACGGCAAATCTCATTTGAAGCAGTCCTACACTAAAATATTTTTATAAAATGTGCCATGCGGCCTCACATATAAATAGCAGAACTGCTCTCAGCAGCACTCACCTGGTCTATTGCAGTCCCGTACCCATGACTGAGTCATGGCTGTGGGCGGGACAGGTCCAAGCAAATGCTGCATGAAGTATATATATAGCCTGTGGACAAAGCCTGATGACCCAATGTGAACAGTCATCAAACGCCAAAATCTATACAGATGGAATACATCCCAAATTGGGGTGCATAGCAAGGTGGAGGTCAACCACCGACCAATTCAACAAAGAAACAACAAAGAGCCAGCACCAATGTGCACTAAGGCATCAAACATTCCAAACTGCATTATAAAAATTTTTTTGAGATTTTTGGCAAAAAATTGCAATTTCTTGAGCTGCTTCGCCACGTCACGGCAAATCTCATTTGAAGCAGTCCTACACTAAAATATTTTTATAAAATGTGCCATGCGGCCTCACATATAAATAGCAGAACTGCTCTCAGCAGCACTCACCTGGTCTATTGCAGTCCCGTACCCATGACTGAGTCATGGCTGTGGGCGGGACAGGTCCAAGCAAATGCTGCATGAAGTATATATATAGCCTGTGGACAAAGCCTGATGACCCAATGTGAACAGTCACCAAACGCCAAAATCTATACAGATGGAATACATCCCAAATTGGGGTGCATAGCAAGGTGGAGGTCAACCACCGACCAATTCAACAAAGAAACAACAAAGAGCCAGCACCAATGTGCACTAAGGCATCAAACATTCCAAACTGCATTATAAAAATTTTTTTGAGATTTTTGGCAAAAAATTGCAATTTCTTGAGCTGCTTCGCCACGTCACGGCAAATCTCATTTGAAGCAGTCCTACACTAAAATATTTTTATAAAATGTGCCATGCGGCCTCACATATAAATAGCAGAACTGCTCTCAGCAGCACTCACCTGGTCTATTGCAGTCCCGTACCCATGACTGAGTCATGGCTGTGGGCGGGACAGGTCCAAGCAAATGCTGCATGAAGTATATATATAGCCTGTGGACAAAGCCTGATGACCCAATGTGAACAGTCATCAAACGCCAAAATCTATACAGATGGAATACATCCCAAATTGGGGTGCATAGCAAGGTGGAGGTCAACCACCGACCAATTCAACAAAGAAACAACAAAGAGCCAGCACCAATGTGCACTAAGGCATCAAACATTCCAAACTGCATTATAAAAATTTTTTTGAGATTTTTGGCAAAAAATTGCAATTTCTTGAGCTGCTTCGCCACGTCACGGCAAATCTCATTTGAAGCAGTCCTACACTAAAATATTTTTATAAAATGTGCCATGCGGCCTCACATATAAATAGCAGAACTGCTCTCAGCAGCACTCACCTGGTCTATTGCAGTCCCGTACCCATGACTGAGTCATGGCTGTGGGCGGGACAGGTCCAAGCAAATGCTGCATGAAGTATATATATAGCCTGTGGACAAAGCCTGATGACCCAATGTGAACAGTCACCAAACGCCAAAATCTATACAGATGGAATACATCCCAAATTGGGGTGCATAGCAAGGTGGAGGTCAACCACCGACCAATTCAACAAAGAAACAACAAAGAGCCAGCACCAATGTGCACTAAGGCATCAAACATTCCAAACTGCATTATAAAAATTTTTTTGAGATTTTTGGCAAAAAATTGCAATTTCTTGAGCTGCTTCGCCACGTCACGGCAAATCTCATTTGAAGCAGTCCTACACTAAAATATTTTTATAAAATGTGCCATGCGGCCTCACATATAAATAGCAGAACTGCTCTCAGCAGCACTCACCTGGTCTATTGCAGTCCCGTACCCATGACTGAGTCATGGCTGTGGGCGGGACAGGTCCAAGCAAATGCTGCATGAAGTATATATATAGCCTGTGGACAAAGCCTGATGACCCAATGTGAACAGTCACCAAACGCCAAAATCTATACAGATGGAATACATCCCAAATTGGGGTGCATAGCAAGGTGGAGGTCAACCACCGACCAATTCAACAAAGAAACAACAAAGAGCCAGCACCAATGTGCACTAAGGCATCAAACATTCCAAACTGCATTATAAAAATTTTTTTGAGATTTTTGGCAAAAAATTGCAATTTCTTGAGCTGCTTCGCCACGTCACGGCAAATCTCATTTGAAGCAGTCCTACACTAAAATATTTTTATAAAATGTGCCATGCGGCCTCACATATAAATAGCAGAACTGCTCTCAGCAGCACTCACCTGGTCTATTGCAGTCCCGTACCCATGACTGAGTCATGGCTGTGGGCGGGACAGGTCCAAGCAAATGCTGCATGAAGTATATATATAGCCTGTGGACAAAGCCTGATGACCCAATGTGAACAGTCACCAAACGCCAAAATCTATACAGATGGAATACATCCCAAATTGGGGTGCATAGCAAGGTGGAGGTCAACCACCGACCAATTCAACAAAGAAACAACAAAGAGCCAGCACCAATGTGCACTAAGGCATCAAACATTCCAAACTGCATTATAAAAATTTTTTTGAGATTTTTGGCAAAAAATTGCAATTTCTTGAGCTGCTTCGCCACGTCACGGCAAATCTCATTTGAAGCAGTCCTACACTAAAATATTTTTATAAAATGTGCCATGCGGCCTCACATATAAATAGCAGAACTGCTCTCAGCAGCACTCACCTGGTCTATTGCAGTCCCGTACCCATGACTGAGTCATGGCTGTGGGCGGGACAGGTCCAAGCAAATGCTGCATGAAGTATATATATAGCCTGTGGACAAAGCCTGATGACCCAATGTGAACAGTCACCAAACGCCAAAATCTATACAGATGGAATACATCCCAAATTGGGGTGCATAGCAAGGTGGAGGTCAACCACCGACCAATTCAACAAAGAAACAACAAAGAGCCAGCACCAATGTGCACTAAGGCATCAAACATTCCAAACTGCATTATAAAAATTTTTTTGAGATTTTTGGCAAAAAATTGCAATTTCTTGAGCTGCTTCGCCACGTCACGGCAAATCTCATTTGAAGCAGTCCTACACTAAAATATTTTTATAAAATGTGCCATGCGGCCTCACATATAAATAGCAGAACTGCTCTCAGCAGCACTCACCTGGTCTATTGCAGTCCCGTACCCATGACTGAGTCATGGCTGTGGGCGGGACAGGTCCAAGCAAATGCTGCATGAAGTATATATATAGCCTGTGGACAAAGCCTGATGACCCAATGTGAACAGTCACCAAACGCCAAAATCTATACAGATGGAATACATCCCAAATTGGGGTGCATAGCAAGGTGGAGGTCAACCACCGACCAATTCAACAAAGAAACAACAAAGAGCCAGCACCAATGTGCACTAAGGCATCAAACATTCCAAACTGCATTATAAAAAATTTTTTGAGATTTTTGGCAAAAAATTGCAATTTCTTGAGCTGCTTCGCCACGTCACGGCAAATCTCATTTGAAGCAGTCCTACACTAAAATATTTTTATAAAATGTGCCATGCGGCCTCACATATAAATAGCAGAACTGCTCTCAGCAGCACTCACCTGGTCTATTGCAGTCCCGTACCCATGACTGAGTCATGGCTGTGGGCGGGACAGGTCCAAGCAAATGCTGCATGAAGTATATATATAGCCTGTGGACAAAGCCTGATGACCCAATGTGAACAGTCACCAAACGCCAAAATCTATACAGATGGAATACATCCCAAATTGGGGTGCATAGCAAGGTGGAGGTCAACCACCGACCAATTCAACAAAGAAACAACAAAGAGCCAGCACCAATGTGCACTAAGGCATCAAACATTCCAAACTGCATTATAAAAATTTTTTTGAGATTTTTGGCAAAAAATTGCAATTTCTTGAGCTGCTTCGCCACGTCACGGCAAATCTCATTTGAAGCAGTCCTACACTAAAATATTTTTATAAAATGTGCCATGCGGCCTCACATATAAATAGCAGAACTGCTCTCAGCAGCACTCACCTGGTCTATTGCAGTCCCGTACCCATGACTGAGTCATGGCTGTGGGCGGGACAGGTCCAAGCAAATGCTGCATGAAGTATATATATAGCCTGTGGACAAAGCCTGATGACCCAATGTGAACAGTCACCAAACGCCAAAATCTATACAGATGGAATACATCCCAAATTGGGGTGCATAGCAAGGTGGAGGTCAACCACCGACCAATTCAACAAAGAAACAACAAAGAGCCAGCACCAATGTGCACTAAGGCATCAAACATTCCAAACTGCATTATAAAAAATTTTTTGAGATTTTTGGCAAAAAATTGCAATTTCTTGAGCTGCTTCGCCACGTCACGGCAAATCTCATTTGAAGCAGTCCTACACTAAAATATTTTTATAAAATGTGCCATGCGGCCTCACATATAAATAGCAGAACTGCTCTCAGCAGCACTCACCTGGTCTATTGCAGTCCCGTACCCATGACTGAGTCATGGCTGTGGGCGGGACAGGTCCAAGCAAATGCTGCATGAAGTATATATATAGCCTGTGGACAAAGCCTGATGACCCAATGTGAACAGTCACCAAACGCCAAAATCTATACAGATGGAATACATCCCAAATTGGGGTGCATAGCAAGGTGGAGGTCAACCACCGACCAATTCAACAAAGAAACAACAAAGAGCCAGCACCAATGTGCACTAAGGCATCAAACATTCCAAACTGCATTATAAAAATTTTTTTGAGATTTTTGGCAAAAAATTGCAATTTCTTGAGCTGCTTCGCCACGTCACGGCAAATCTCATTTGAAGCAGTCCTACACTAAAATATTTTTATAAAATGTGCCATGCGGCCTCACATATAAATAGCAGAACTGCTCTCAGCAGCACTCACCTGGTCTATTGCAGTCCCGTACCCATGACTGAGTCATGGCTGTGGGCGGGACAGGTCCAAGCAAATGCTGCATGAAGTATATATATAGCCTGTGGACAAAGCCTGATGACCCAATGTGAACAGTCACCAAACGCCAAAATCTATACAGATGGAATACATCCCAAATTGGGGTGCATAGCAAGGTGGAGGTCAACCACCGACCAATTCAACAAAGAAACAACAAAGAGCCAGCACCAATGTGCACTAAGGCATCAAACATTCCAAACTGCATTATAAAATTTTTTTTGAGATTTTTGGCAAAAAATTGCAATTTCTTGAGCTGCTTCGCCACGTCACGGCAAATCTCATTTGAAGCAGTCCTACACTAAAATATTTTTATAAAATGTGCCATGCGGCCTCACATATAAATAGCAGAACTGCTCTCAGCAGCACTCACCTGGTCTATTGCAGTCCCGTACCCATGACTGAGTCATGGCTGTGGGCGGGACAGGTCCAAGCAAATGCTGCATGAAGTATATATATAGCCTGTGGACAAAGCCTGATGACCCAATGTGAACAGTCACCAAACGCCAAAATCTATACAGATGGAATACATCCCAAATTGGGGTGCATAGCAAGGTGGAGGTCAACCACCGACCAATTCAACAAAGAAACAACAAAGAGCCAGCACCAATGTGCACTAAGGCATCAAACATTCCAAACTGCATTATAAAAATTTTTTTTTGAGATTTTTGGCAAAAAATTGCAATTTCTTGAGCTGCTTCGCCACGTCACGGCAAATCTCATTTGAAGCAGTCCTACACTAAAATATTTTTATAAAATGTGCCATGCGGCCTCACATATAAATAGCAGAACTGCTCTCAGCAGCACTCACCTGGTCTATTGCAGTCCCGTACCCATGACTGAGTCATGGCTGTGGGCGGGACAGGTCCAAGCAAATGCTGCATGAAGTATATATATAGCCTGTGGACAAAGCCTGATGACCCAATGTGAACAGTCACCAAACGCCAAAATCTATACAGATGGAATACATCCCAAATTGGGGTGCATAGCAAGGTGGAGGTCAACCACCGACCAATTCAACAAAGAAACAACAAAGAGCCAGCACCAATGTGCACTAAGGCATCAAACATTCCAAACTGCATTATAAAATTTTTTTTGAGATTTTTGGCAAAAAATTGCAATTTCTTGAGCTGCTTCGCCACGTCACGGCAAATCTCATTTGAAGCAGTCCTACACTAAAATATTTTTATAAAATGTGCCATGCGGCCTCACATATAAATAGCAGAACTGCTCTCAGCAGCACTCACCTGGTCTATTGCAGTCCCGTACCCATGACTGAGTCATGGCTGTGGGCGGGACAGGTCCAAGCAAATGCTGCATGAAGTATATATATAGCCTGTGGACAAAGCCTGATGACCCAATGTGAACAGTCACCAAACGCCAAAATCTATACAGATGGAATACATCCCAAATTGGGGTGCATAGCAAGGTGGAGGTCAACCACCGACCAATTCAACAAAGAAACAACAAAGAGCCAGCACCAATGTGCACTAAGGCATCAAACATTCCAAACTGCATTATAAAAAGATCAATCTCCACCAGAATGTTGGAAAGAAAAAGGTATGGTGAAGGCATGGTACAGCTCATGATCCAAATCATACTACATAATCTGTAAAACATGGAGGCAGTGTGATGGCCGGGCATGCATGGCTGCCAGTGGCACTGGGTCCCTTGTGTTTATTGATGATGTGACACAGGACAGAGCAGTCGGATGAATTCTGGGGTTTACAGAGTCACAGTGTGCTCAAATCCAGCAAAATGCAGCTAAACTGGTTGGCGTTTTCATAATACAGATGGACAATGACCCAAAACATAAAGCAAAAGCAACCAAGGAGTTTATTAAGCAAAGGTGGAATATTCTTGAATGGCCAAGTCCGAAACCTGATCTCAACCCAATAGAGCTGCATTTCACTTGTTAAAGATTAAAATATGGACAGAAAGGCCACAAACAAACAGCAACTGAAAATGACTGCAATAAAGGCCTGGCAGAGCATTTAACACTAGAAGTCCCAGAAATGTTGAGCTCCCCCCTGAAGTCCCGAAAGAGGGTCAAATGACCCTTAGTCCAAACTGGATAGAACGAACTAGAAACTAAATGGCTAAACTCAATGGAAAACAACAACCTCCTGTGGTGCGACAGTAATGGCCTTAATTACAGAATAAAAGACGATGATTATAGGATGTTGGCTAAAATCCTTCAGGTCATTCGACCCGTTTCTTGGTTCCAAAGGTAGAAATGTTAAATGACCCCTCTCTGGGACTTCTAGTGTTAAAGAGGAAAAACAGCGTCTGCTGATGTCCATGAGTTCAAGACTTCAGGCAGTCATTGCCAACAAAGGTATTAGAAATTAACATTTTACTTTCAAATATTTAATTTGTCCAATTACCTGAGCCCCTGAATTGAAGGGATTGAGTTTATAAAATGCTTTCGTTCCGCCCCTGACCTGTAAAGGCACCACTGAGTACTGCACCCATGTTGGGTGAGTGCAAACAGGCAATCCTAAGTGCTGAATAGGGTGTGTATACAGAGACATAGGAACCAGGTCTCACACACCTTAGAGGGGACCCCTGGGCAGACCCAGGAGGGGGCGTGGCCTCCACATCTCAACAAGACATGTTAGAGCGAGAAGCACGGCCGCTCCTGCCATGTGCATGCCATTGCAAGTGAGGTCCATGGCTTGTGGGACCTGAATTGGATTGACCGCACATATGACTCCTGTTTTGAGTCTATGATCTTTGCATATGATGAACTTTTTGGACTCATTTTTTATGAGATCTGAGATGTAATTGCCACAATTATAAGCTCCCCTGATGAGTTTGCTTTTCTAACGAAACGCGTTGGGAGGTACAATTTCATAATCATGAGGTTCCGCCAGGAGGATGCCTGAACCCATTCGAATTTAATATGTGGTATATCAGAATTTGGTGAGATAATTCCAATTCTTTATTTATCAGTGGACTTTATGAAACTAGCACCTGATTCATGGGCAAAAAGTTCCACTTTATATTAGCGGTAATAGTCTACTTGTGGTTTGCATTGAACTCTTGAAAAGTAGGAGGGGCCAAACCTATTCTTGTATTGTTTGTTTGTTTGTCAGTGAGGATTATCCTCATTTTTATGAATAATTTAATTAAAAGTTAAATTTTAAAGATTTTTCTCGCATATGGTGACCCTATTGCGCAATACTGCTGTCCTGAACATATTCACTCTTGCATATAGCTATTGGATTTTTCAAGTCAGTATTCACTCAGCAGTTTCTGCTATATCATGTATTCCCCTTACATAGTCACTGGTGTGCATACCTTATCTCCCCATATCACTGACCTCTGGACTTGATGCTAGGTGACATTACACAGCTGGTATCAACCCCATATATTACCCCTTTTGCCACCGAACGAGGGCATTCGAGATGGGCCTAGTAAAGTCCCAGCACTGTCGCATCTAATGGATGTGGCAATTCCGGCCGGATGCTGGCTGATAGTTTCAGGCTCGGGGGGCTCCCAATGACGTGGGTCTCCCTAGTCTGAGAATACCAGCCAGCAGCTGTGTGGCTTTATCTTGGCTGGTATCAAAATTGGGGGGGGATCGTGTGTCGCCCAGGGATAAGGGGTAGTCAGATCAGGGCCAAGGGGTCTTTTCTGTGAGTATCACGGTGGCGTGACCCAGTCTGTGATCCCTGGCTCCATCAGAAGAGGGATTAGGTAAGGGAGATTGTCTGTGACGCCACCCGTGGGTTGTGGTAATGAGATGGTGGCACCGCTGCTGCCTCTGGGGACCGTACCCGGGACTGATGGTGTGGGGCAGCAAGGTGGGATCCCCTCCACGGGTAGGGGAGGTGTAGTCCCGGGGCCCAGTTGGGAGTTGTGGTGGTGGCATGGATTGCAGGGAATAGTACACTCATAGTTCGGTTATCGTGGTGCTGGATGAAGCTGGATTGATGTGGAGGGTCAGGAATGCAGATGGAAGAAATACTCAGTCTTTTGTAAACCAAATTGCTGGTAACTGGTGCCCACGGCTGCTGTGTGTAATTCGGGTGTTTTTTCTCCTGCCTGATGTCTGTGTCTGCTCCGTACACAGGTCCGGACTGGGTCCCGACAGTCTGTACCGGGTGGGCCACTACACTATCCCGGTCCACTTCAGGCCCCACAAGCGGCTGGCCTATTCCTGAGGCCCTCACTACCACTTCTCCTAGCTCCCCACGGGAGCTGCTTTCAGACCTCTCTCCTCCTGCAGACTGACTACAGCTCAAACTCTGCTCTGCTCTTTCTAAGCTCCTCTCGCCCCCCTCCCTTTTTCCTAGGGAGGGGATGAGTGGGGCCTGATTGGCTGGTGTGTATCTGTGTAGGAAACCCCCCAAGGGAGAGTGAGATCTGTACCAAAAGATGGATGCAGACCTCTGTGACACCCCGGTTTTGCCAGGGCGACAGAATCGCATGCTGTTGTGTTTGTTTTTTTTTTCTCCTTTTGTTAATTATTTATTGTACTGTATGATATAGACCCGTCCACCGGCAGCTGTGAATGGTTGCAGTCACACAGCTGTCACTCAGTGTGCGGGGCGCGTCTGACTGTAACCAATCACAGACTAGGGAGGCGTGAATATGTATGTCTAATGAGCGGCCGGCTCGGGAAGAACAAAGAGCTGCTGCGGGAGCAGTGTGACAGCTATGCCGGTGATCGGTGAGTATGTAGTGCTTACTCCTTTGCCCCAGATTTTATATGGGGACCAGCATCTGGTCAGATAACCTGAACTGCATGTAACTCTCCTTCCGTTTTTTTTTGCTGACCGTATACTGAATGGAACGGGACAGATGCGGTTGTCAGATGGATGACACACTGATGCATCCGTGGAAAAACAGGACCATTTTTTGAAGATCGCAAAAATGTAACTGTCGTGTGAATGTAGTCTTAGAAGCATGACCATGGATTAAGTCAAGTAATCTCATGTGCACAGTTGCAAAGTAGTAACATTTACAATCTGGCAATCCAGTTCTGCCAGCCAGTTTGTGTCGAGTAAGTACTTCATAACTGAGTCTTGGCCTCTTAGAACCCCACAAAAAGCTTCTTAAACAGCACTGTACGTTAGTCCAAAAGGGGGAGGGGATATAAATCAAATTAGTCTCTGAAAGGTTTAGCAGCCTGGGAAGGACCATCATCTTAAGAATACTAATTTTGCCAAACCAGGAAAATTCCTTCGGAAACCGTCTTCAAAGGTCTGAGGAAATTAGCATTCCCAAATGGCCTATGGCCTTACTGCCTTACTGGGGGCCATTGAAAAGGAAAATCAGATTTTAATGACTCAACTCTTTGCTGGGGAAGGGCTATTCCAAGGTCCTCCGATTTGTCCAAGTTAAGTTTGAAATTAGAACATTCCCCAAACCGCCGGATAATGGACATCAGGGGCAGCAGAGAAGTGAGCGGGCTTGTAACACATACCAGGAGATCGTCAGCGAAAGCCAAACATTTGTACTTCGTTCCCGCCACTCTGACATCCCGGACGCCCGGATCCTCACGGATCGCATTTAGAAGCTGCTCCATCACCAGCACATAGAGAAGGGGGGCAGCGGGCAGCCTTGGCTTGTGCTGTTACCAATGGAGACTGGTTCAGACAGTGCACCATTAACTTTTTTTTTGGCCGAAGGGGAATTGTAAAGGGCAAGCACTTTGGAAGAGAACCCGGGACCTAGGCCGATATTACGCAGGGTGCATCTGAATTGTTTTTTCAAAATCCATTGTGGTAATGTACAGAACAAAAATTAAACCTAACTGTATATAGGTTGCTGTGTGAGGTTTCATACTATGTACAGGGACTGTGTGTGGGCTGGCACACTATTTATAGGTGTGATTATATTGTATATAGGTGGGCTGTGTCTGAGCTTATGCTGTATATAGAGAGGCTGTGTGAGGGTCAGTCATACTGTGTATAGGAGGACTGTGTGGGGATTATGTATTATATAGGAGGCTATGTGAGGGCTCATACTGTATATAAGGGAATATCCACATACGTCTGCTCAATTTTAAGTGATACAATTCATATAAAATAATATGCTTAATATTATATTATTAATAAGCAAAATTAATTGCCCACCCCTGCTATTCAATATGTACAGAGCTCCTATGGTGGTGGTAATAGTGTACTTAGTATTGAGGTTTTTATTCATGATCAGTATTGTATTATTTGTTCACTCTGTGATGATAATACAGTATGTGGTCTGGTCTATTTTTTGACCACTATGTGATGTAATGTGTGGTCTGGTCAGTTTTGGCGGTATTTCTCTTTGTGGTATTATTCAGTCACTCTGGCAGTAATATGTGGTCTAGTCATAGTGTGGTGGTATTTGTCAATTGTATGTGGTATTGGTCTTTTGTGGATTGTATTGTGTATGGCGGTAACTTATTCTCTCTTATATTAATTAGAAGATTTCCATTAGAGATTAAAAACTTGTAAGTTTAGCCCCTCCCTGTCCTATGACTATTACACAGTGGCAGATATGCACCTTACTAAGGTTCTCTGGTGAAAAAAGTAGTCACGTTTCTATAGAATAAGTGATAGCTTATTCATTGCTGGGAGTCAGACTGTTGGAACCTGTAGCAATTGACAGCATCTGGAACGTTTATCCCCATTAGACTAGAACTCATGTTGGACCCGACCACTGATCCACTCGTTCCGTCAGTAGCTGCCAAGCAGTGCACTTGGCTTTTTCTGGCTGCCCCAAAAAGGATGAATGGAGCTGTGGTCACACATTCGACCTGCTGCATTTTAAAATGGGGATAACCGTGTCCTGTCAGGGATAACAATGGCTTAATCTTTCGATTGGTGCAGTTTCCAATGGTCAGATTCCACCAATTAAGATATTACCTTTCCTGTGGTTCGATGATGACTTTGTTTCACTAAAGAACCTATTCAATGCAAGCTACCGTAATTGTACAGCGCAGTTTTGGTGTGCGTACACGCTGTACAGGAGTCTCCCGTCAACGCCCTATAACGGGGATTACAGCTAAGAGGTATTTGCATTTAGTTGCAGAGTGGGTCCCTAGAGTAAATTTCCCCTGTGGGTCCCAGACACCACAGTCCAACAGTGGTTCTGTTTGAACTATTTAGAAGAGCTATCTGCTATGAAGTGTCCCATATGAAGTACATAGAAACTGTGGGATTCCTACTTATTTTACTGTATAGTACACATTCAGAAATAGCAGCAGCATGGAGGAGATTGCATACCAGTCCAGTACAAGGCCTCCACCCGGTGTGCGTGAAGGCCAGCATGACTTGGTTAGGAGGAGGTGACCCCCAGAAGGGGGAGGGGGGTGGGTATTATGTGCCAGTTGGAGCATATATAGATCAGCCTGGGGGTGGAGGATCCTTTTGGCCCGCTCTCCCCTGGGATTGTGGACACCAGATATACCCCATTCTGCAACATCTTACCTTCCTAATGTTCTTGGTCAATGGCCTCTTTGGGCAGCTGTGGGTGGAAGCCAGTTACCACCCCCCCCTCCCTCCTGGGTGGCTCTACAGTCAGCTGCAGGCAATCCTAGGCAGCGATGCGGCTGCAGCCTCCTCTAATCATTCTATGCTGCAGGAGCGGCCTCTACGCAAGTCCTGGCTGCTGGCGAGCTTGTCACCTGCTGCACTGGCATCTGCCTACTCTCTGCCACTGGAGTGGCCTCACCACAGTTCCCGGCTACTGTTCCCTGGAACGCCCAAGTCCTCCTTCTGCTCTGAAGGAGGGGGCTGCCGGCGGGACTATACATGGATGCGCCTGTGCGCAGAAGCCCTTTCGGGGACCTTCTGGGCACAGGGCAGCAGCATGGCCGTGTAAACCAGCCCCATCCCGGGAGGAATTCGCAGGCACGCCTGAGGTTGGCGGTGGTTGGTAGGCCTCAGCTTCTGTGGGGGCGGAGTCTGCCACTGCTCTCCTGCTCTCCTGCTCCAATCCCCTGATGGTGCAGCGGGTGGCCCTGGCAATGGCACCGGTCGGGCACCTTGGTTTTTTTTCGACGGTGGTCTCCCGTAGGATCCAAGGTTCCTTCTTGACAGTCAGTGGATCGTCGTCGGCGATCTCCCCCCTTACACCTGCAGCCCAGGATCCATTTTCCGAGTCGTCCAGGCGGGCTTCTCCTTGATTGGGCCTGGCAGTGGCTAATCTGAAGTCAACATCACTGTTTACTGAACTATTCGCCGACCAGAAGGTCGGGCTTCTGACTGTTTCGGATAGTCAGTAGGATTCGGAAATTTCGGCTGGTGGGATCACAGCTCATGCACAGCCTGGTGAGTATGGTCTATGTCTTGTTTGTCTTCCTTTTCTATCAGATTTCCGGGTGTTTTTGTCTAGTCAGGTGGTGTAACCGTCGGTTCAGGGTCGGTGGAGCAGGCGGACCAATTAGTTGGGGGTGGTGTAGCGGAAGTTTGGTTGGGAGTTGGTAGCCTGTAATAGGTCTATGCCGGGTGTGTATCTGTTTGGCTTGCTCCTGGTGGTTGGGGTACAGTGGTTGTAGCTGGCGGGCCGGTGGGGCCTGGGCAGGGTGTCAGAGGATGGGAAGGATGGGGTTCACTTGGATGATAAAGCGTGGGATGAAGTCTCTGTCTATTTTGAGGGTTCTCATTTGAAGGAGGTTAGGGAAAATTTTGGAAGGATGGATACAGGCATGTAAAACATTTGAATTACAATAAAAAAACTCACAGAACTGCTTTTACAGACACTTGTATAAAGGTTGGCACGGTGGTTCAGTGGTTAGCACTGCAGTCTTGCAGCACTGGGTTCGGATCCCACGAAGGGCAACATCTGCAAGGAGTTTGTATGTTTGGCCCATGTTTGCGTGGGTTTCCTCCAGGTACTCCAGTTTCCTCCCACACTCCAAAGATATACTGATAGGGACTCTAGATTTTGAGCTCCAATGGGGACAGTGTTTCAAATGTATGTAAAGTACTGTGGAACTAATAGAGCTATATTAATGAATAAATATTATTTAAATTTTCCCTGGTTGCTCTTGGAAAAGTGCTTTTAGATAAGCACGAGTGGATGACAGGAGAAGGATGAGCAGAAGCGCTGGTGGCATCTGATCCCACAGGCTTTCATGAACTGGTTTCAGGTGTTCATGATTTGGCAAGTGTTATTGGGAAAAAGGCACCAGACAGATGTTTGCTTTTTGTCTGGTATCTGGATTCCATCGGGGAAGCTTATAGGGTATGTAGAAGGCAGACTTGGTTGCGTTATGACGAACCGTTTCGTCAGTGGGGGGGCCATACGCCCATCTATTCGTTGGGACCAGAGGGACATTGGCCTCTGTCTGAGAGTGGCAGTCGGGCAAGGGTCCTCAGGATGGTCCGGGCCTCAGAGATCTGGTTTTGTGCTAGCAGCTTAACAAGGGCCAGTGCACGGTTGGGGCAAACAACAAGTTAAAACATCTTTGCACTGTAGTGGCCCCTATTGTGGGGCTTTTAAGGGCTTTTACGTGATTTAGGCGAAGTAGGGCCAAGTCAGGGACGTTTTAATACCCATAT
This sequence comes from Anomaloglossus baeobatrachus, assembly GCF_048569485.1. Classification (NCBI taxonomy): domain Eukaryota; kingdom Metazoa; phylum Chordata; class Amphibia; order Anura; family Aromobatidae; genus Anomaloglossus; species Anomaloglossus baeobatrachus. Next base: position 124,495,106 of record NC_134361.1, read on the forward strand.
GGGAGACACCAGTGAGGTTTTATGCAAGCTCCCTTACCGAAGTAAGTTTCCTGATCGGGAGAAGGCGGGTTTAACGATTTGAAGGGTTTTTTTCTGTTGGTTTTCGGATTCCATCTTCTGTCTTTCGGTTTCTGCGGACTGTTAAAATCTTAACTCTTAATCTTAAATCTTAAGTTGGCTTAGCGGTATCCGGCGGTGGTTAATGAAGTTGGAGAAAGGGGTTTCTTTGGCCCGTATGTCTGTTCTACCCCCATCATGACTGTCTCGATTGAGAACTTTGTTCAGTGTTTACATGTTGTTCGACAAGGCGAGAAAGTGGGTGTAAGGTTATGGCAGGGAGGCCTGGATGGCAAAAAACAGGGGCGAAATTAGCATTTGGTTTATTGCCGGTCCATCCTGACAGTGTTCGCCTGCTCAGCTGGTTCTGGGACGGGGTTTGTTTTGTGGACAGGTTCCTCCCTTTGGGCCGTTCATTGCTGTGTCATTTTTGGAGTGTGTGGTGAGGGTCATTTTGGGGTTTGAGTCAGATATTCAGTATTTGGATAATTTTTCAGCTTTGGCCCCGTGGGTTCTTGGATTTGTCGGAATATTCTTGCGGCGATAGAGTGGTTAGTGGGGAAGTTCGGCGTTCCTCTGGCACCAGGTAAGTAGGAGGGCCCAGTGCCGTGTATTTCATTTTAGGTATAAGAGATGGAAATTTTGTGCCCTCCTGATGACAGGGTTGATGGCCCTTCGGAGTGAGGTGGCTCGGGTGCTGAGTACAGAAGCTTACCCTGCGGGGGAGGTTCAATCTTGGCGTGGGAAGCTTAACTTAGCGGGCCAGATTGTCTATGGGCTGAGTTTTTTATTTCCCGTCAACTCACCTGTGCCACAGCCGGCGTGCTGGCGCTGCATCACTATGTTTGTATATCAGTGGTTGCTCAGTGCGCATTTAGCAGTAAGGGGGATGTTCTCGGGAAAGTATAGGGGTCGGTCATTGCTGAAGGTGGACAATTCAAACTGATTTGTTCACTGCTGTGGCAGGGATTTGGTTTTGGGGCCTAATTTGGAGGGGAATGGTGTGTTGATTTGGTGGCCCGAGAGGTAGTGTATTTCCGGTTTGGTATATGTAAAATAAATAAATAATAAAAACAAAATTGCCATACTAAAGTTTTTCTTCTTTGGTTGGTGGTCATTTTGCAGAAGGAGTGGCTTCAGAATAGGAAAGTGCGCTTGCATTGTGATAAAAGGGGCGTGGTTCTGGCGATACATTTATTGGCTTTTTCATTTCCCGTGGTTATTGTTTGTTGATGGATGGTGTTGGTTTGTTTGTGGTTTAATGCTTGTATGACTGCCTCTCTTGTACCGGTTGTTCATAATTCTGTAGCTGACGCGCTCTATTGTTTCAATGGAAGGTTTCAGGGCGTGGCCCCCGGAGGCAGTGGCTGAGGAGATGGAGTGCCCTCCCGAACTGTGGAATGTGGTGTCAGGGCTGGCGAGCACTTGATTGGGTATTCCTTGGCTGATGCTACATGGACCGCTGATCAACGAGCATGAAAAGTGGGTGTGCCTGGTGGATTGGTTCGGGTCCTTTTTATCTGAGGAAGATCAGGTAGGCATGTTGTTGCTTTGGGTCAATCAGTGTTCGCAGCAGGTTGGTCTTCGACGAAGGTTCATTGGCTATTTGAGGGTTTTGGTTTGGTTTTAGCTTTGTCATCAGCGAGATTTAACCAAAAAATTTGTGTTATGGCAGGTGCTGAGAGGTTTCTTCATTAGAGAAAGGGCGGAGAAGGATTGCAGGTTAAGGTGTGTCCTCAAAGTTGGTGTAAATTGTTTATGGGAGTCGATAGAAATTTGGATCCGTTTACCTTGCAGGTTTTGGTTTGTGGTCTATTGATTTGGGGCACCGCCGGCAATGGAATGTTCAGTTCTGTGCTTTGTATTTATCCATTCCCCTCCCCCCTGCCCCACTGCTATTGGTACTTTTGAGTTGGAGGTACGGCTGGGAGTAAATGTGGTTCAGGGGGAAGTTAATGTTAATAAAGTTATTAGTTAATCATCAGATTTATAAGCTTTGAGGACCCCACCCAATATAAGTTAGGGTGTCGTGATCTGGTCACCGTGGATGATCACAAAAATCACATCAGCAGAAAAACACGAGTAGTTGGAACCTGAGCTGACCGCAATCCCCTATCTGTCAGACCACACTAGAAGTAGCCGTGGAGCATTCCTGAACACACCTAGACGCCATGTCACAGCCGGAGAAACTTACTACACCTCACAGATAGAAATGAGGAAACCTATCTTGCCTCAGAGTAGTCCCCAAAGGAATAACAAGCCCCCAACATATAAAGGCAACAGTGATATAATAAAACACAATACACAGATAGGAAATATATCGCAAAGGCGAGGCCCGACTTCCTAGATAGGACAGGACAGATAACTGATTACGGTCAGTGCAAAAAACCCTGCAAAAAACCCTGCAGAAAAATACCAATCTCCTGATAAGAAAAATACTGAGACCACACTGACTCTTCTCCACTAGATCAGGTACTCTTGTGTAAATATTGGGAGAAATAAAATACCAAAAAAACCACAAGAAATACAAAAGTGCAAATAATCAAATAGAACAGGGAGAATCTCCCTTTTCTTTCAAAACAGACAATTCTGCTCCTGCAAGAAAACAGACTTTAAGCAAAACAAAAAGGAAAAAAAAAACACCCTTAGGTGTGGATCAGGCAATAAAGCAAATAACGTTCAAATTATCTGAAATGGGACAGGCACAGGAAAAATGGAAGGACAACTCAAAGCCAATTCAGAGACTGAGGAACAACAACAATAACCGGCCCCAGCCAGCAGACACTGCTTTACTATATAACCCAGGCTGATCCGCAATTGGGCTTCCCAAACTTCCAATTAACTCGCACACCTGTTGAGGCACAGTCAGCTTCACCCCCTGAGATGACATTCACAATATTAGGGGCTCTTTTGGTTTAGATCCGGCATGTTATGCACCACATTCATTCTGCATTTGGAGCGGTAATGCAGCCCGCTTTGTTGGTTGAGCCCCAAGACAGTTTGGAGGTGTGGTCATTTGGAGTCTCAGCGGTATCAAGGATATTTGAGGCTTCAGGGGCTTGCATTGCTGTTTAGACTAGGCTTTCGTGTTACACGGGTCGGGGTGTCTGGATCGGGCTCTGGTGATGTTAGCTTACTGGGGGTGGTAATGATTTAGGGGTTTTTCTCTGTTTCGGGATTTAATTATGAGTATTAGGTATGATTTCCTCCGGCTATGGGTATCCTTTCCTTGACTTCTTACGGTTTGGTCTAAAAGAGTCCCGAGGTGAATGTGGCGGAGAACTCGTTTCTGTGAAGGAGTGCAATAAGGCTCGGATTTAGGTCTCTGGGCAAGCTCTAAATTCGTCAGGAAAATGATGGGGTGGCCGTTTGCCACTTTGACTTGGTGGCTATTGAGAGAGATTATTGGTTTGCTCATAGGGTACACCTAAATGCGGTTGGTACGGATTTATGGTCCATGCAGTTGCAGGAGAGTGATTGAGAAGATCATGGCATTGCCTGGTGGTGGAGTCTCGAGCATCTGAGGTGCTCAAAGTGCACTCGTTGTGGCGGTTAGGGTGGGTCCTCAAAGTTGGGGTAAATTGTTACTGGGGGTTCATGGAAATAGGGATCCCTTTCACTGGCTTGTTTGGATGGTGATTTGGGGGATCGCCGGCCATGAAATGTTGGGTCCCGGGTTTGGTAGTTATCCCTTCCACCCCTTTTATTGGTACTCCCTAGTTGGTTACGGCTGGGAGTAAGTGTGGTTCAGGGGGAAGGTAATGTAAATAAGAAGGTTACTAGTTAATCACAAGCTTTATGAACTTTGGGGACCACACCCTATTTAAGTTCATTTTCTGTGTGTGTATATGTTAGGCCTCTGTCACACGTTCATGCCTCCAGTACGTGTTTTGCAGTTTTTTCACGTACCAGAGACACGTACACCAATGTTACCATATGGTAACAGGCACATTAACGTAAATCCACACGGAACGTGTGTCCGTGTGGATTGTAATTTTGTACGTGTTTAAAAAACGCCGACATGTCCTTTTTTTCTCCGGCATCACCTGGCCCGCACCCGTACCACATGGCTGTAGTGTGGATGCGGTCCCGTGTGACACGCGCCGGAGAAACACGTGTCATTATTTTAAAATAAAAAAAACAAATACTCCCCTCCACCAGCCCTGCAGAATCTTCCGCTGTAAACAGTTGCTGCCGGCCGGCGCTCATTATGAGCGTGTTAAGGAGGTGGGCGTGATGTCACGGGCACTGATCTCCGCCCCTCCGCTCGGCCGGAAGCAGCATCAGCGGGGAGTGGGCGTGGCTGGAGCCGAAGATCAGTACCCTGGACAGCAGCAAGGACCACGTGAGTATGTAAATTACCGGTTCTCTGTGTGTTATCGCGGATAGCACATGGAGAACACACATGGCCCGCACGTACTGGAGACACGTACTTGCCTAACGCAACATGAAAGGAAAATACGTGTCTCGCGTTACGTGCATGATTTTCACGTGAGTGTGGCAGAGGCCTTAAATAAAAGGCTGCTGTGGCCATTTCATCCAATTTTGTATGTGTTTATTTCTTACGTTATTAAGGGGTAAGGTAAAAGGTATTGGGGCGGAGGGTCACCGTAGCTTGACTATACCAAAGTCATGAGCTGTGAATTCAGCTCTTTGAAGTTGGGAAAGATTTAGATTTTCAGTCTGTCTTGTCTCTCTTTTTTATTTTTAATTCTATTTTTCTTCTCCCCTCACATCTCCATATAATATAATAGGGGGCATGACCTACCACCACCCTATGCTGGTGGTCTGTCTTGTTTGACCAAAATGTATTCAAACTGGTTTTCAAAGTAAATAGTGAGATAAGTAGATGGGGGCAGTATAAGGAGCTCATAAGTGGAGACACAAGCAGAAAAGGCAACACAGTGGCTCAGTGGTTAGCACTTTTGCTTTGTAGCGCTAGGGTCCAGAGTTCAAATCCCAACAAGGACAACGTCTACAAGGAGTTTGTATGAGTATCTTACCAAACTCCAAAGACTTTCTGATAAGGAAATTAGTCTGTGAGCCCCAATGGGGACAATTATGATGTCTGTAAAGTGCTGTGGAATCCCATGGCATTATAGAAGCAAAGCATAAAAATAATAGAATCAACTAATATATTACAAAGTTTCTAATTTTTGCTTGTACTGTACATTTTGTTGAAAGTTTCAAGAGGTGAAAGTGAAATTTAAGTTTCAGCAGGGTTAATCTACAGAACTCTTTTGTCACTTTCTCTTGTCTCCCTGGCAGGAAGCTTCGTTGGCACAGTTTCCAGAACTCACACCGGCCAAGCCTCAGCTCCGCATCCCTCGAGATTAACAGGCAATCGGCCGCTCAGCTCAATCTCCTGCAAAAGTTATCTTTACTCAGACTTACTGCCATCATGGAGAAATACTCTGTTCCAAGCAAGCAGGGCTGGGCATGGTGAGTACACTGTGTTGCTTCCATCCATCTATAAAACGCCTTTAAGTTCTTAGGTGTACAGCATAGCCACAAGAAGATATTCCTCTAAAGCAACAAGTCTGTTACTGATACTGCATTGTATAGAACTAATGCGATGTGATGTGATGTGCGCAGTCACTAGGTCTACAGTATGCTCATATACCACATGCAGATTTATGTGGAATTGTTTAAGCCAATGTGAATTCATCCCTAAGAGGTCTGAGACTGTCGCCTAAAGGCTCATGTAAAATTGGAGCTAGTCCTTTCTGAGCAGCTCTTCTTAACCCCTTCATGACGCAGTTAATTTCTGTTTTTGCATTTTGTTTTTCCACACATTCTTTCCAGAACCATGCCTTTTTTATTTTTTCTGTCCAAATAGACTGAGTAGAGATGAGTGAACCTGATGTTCAATGTTCTTACCAAAGACAGACTTTACAAAAAAAACCCCCAGAGTTCAGGTGCTTTTACGTATGCAAACCACTTGCGTGAGCATCGCTGTGCTCAGGTACGCTCGGTGCTCAGCGCAGTGCAAGCCACTTGTAGTGTTTAATCTGCTCTCACTGGGGGTAACAGCGTGATCGGATGTAGTGTACGCCAAAACAAAAAAATGGAAAAACCCCGCTCCTGGGAGTGATCTGTTTATGACTGGCTGCACGTGGGCGGAGACCCGGACTACCCAATCAGTGACATCCATTCAGGTTCATCCACGGGTCTGCACAACTCTACTTATGAGAGCTTGTTTTTTGCGGGCCAAGTTGTACTTTTCAATCGCACCATTCATTTCACCACATAATGTCCGAAAAAACATGAACCAAAAATTCCAAGTGCATTGAAATTGGGATAAGAATGCAATTCTGATTTGGTTTTTGGGAATTTTTTATGACGTATATGGTGGTAAAAATTACCTGTGAACATGATTCTCCTCATCAGTACAATTACAGCAATACCAAACCTGTCCAGTTTTTTCATTTTTTTAGTGGTGGAAAATCAGAAGTATTTTTTTTTAAAAAATAAAAAGTGTGGGGAGATTGTTGCCACTTTCCGAGATCCATAACTCTTTCATTTCTCAGTCAATGGAGCCGTGTCATGGCTTATTTTCTGCGGGAAGAGATGGTGTTTTTATTGAGGTAATTTTGGGATAGCTATGACATTTTGATCGCCTGTTACAGCATTTTGTGTTGTTTAGCAGCGACCAAAAAACCCCATCATTTTGGTGTTCCTGAATTTTTCCCATGTGCGGTGTTTACCAATTGGGTTAATTATTTTCCTATCTTGATAGATTGGACTTTTCTAAATGTGGCAATGCCACATGTGTAGTTTTATCCTTCTTTTTAATGTAGGGGGAAAAAGTGGGAGATTTGAACTTTTCTATTTTTTTATTTTTAACTGTATTTTTTTAGTCCTTGGGGGTGACTAAAACCTGCAATTTGTCTGATTTGGCATTGCTGTATATAGCACAAGCATAGAGTTGCTGGATATAGCATAAATCATGGTCTTTTTTTGAAGCTCAGCCACGGGCAGGGTTTAGGGGAGCTCTGTAATGACGAACACTGAGGCCTTCAGCAGACCCCCTGCTGTCATACCAACTCATAGGTGTCCCGCGATCATGTCACGGGTGTGCCGATGGGTTCACAGAATGACGCACCCCGTGCTGGTACAAGTTACATGCCGCTGTCAGAGTTTGGCAACAGCATTTAACAGGTTAAAGAGAACCAACCGCCTGGATTTTGCTATATGAAGTAAAGGCAGTGCCATACAGGCACTAAGTGTTACGTCACCACCGGAGTCCGCTCCAGCGACTTCTGCTCTGATCGCAAGGCGACGCCAAGTTCCTGCCGTGGATGGTGCTGGTGATGGGAGAGTAGTCGATGCCAGCGGCACCGGTGGGCACAGGCTCCGATCATCCACTGGGCTGGGTTATCTTGGGATCTGCACTACCACTGGCTGACTGTGGGTGGCATGTGTCTTCCAGCTGAAGTTTCCAGCATTCAGCTACAGCCAATGGGAAAACACCACACCCTTCTTAGTTCCCCTCCTGTCTGCTGACCTCTGCCAGAGATAGTTCTGATTTCCTGGCTCCTGATCCACCCTATTCTGTTTTGTGATTCCTGTGTGCTGACTTCTGCGTGTTTTCTGACTACCCTTCTGCCTGCTGTTTTTGTACCTTGCTGCCCGATCCGGATTTGACCTCTGCTACGTTTTCTGATTACGTCCTTGCCTGCCGATTCTGTCCCTGTTCTGCTATTCCTGGTTTGACCTTGCCTGACGACTACTCTCATCGGACTGCAGCCTTCCACAGATAGTGATCTCCAGGGCCCTGTGTAATTCCAAATCCCTGTATAGGGGTTAAAGGGTTTCAGGGTTCTGGGGGTCCTGCTTGGTGAGTGGCTTCCCTCTAACCTGTCCATTACATCCCATCTGAGTCTGTTGATCCAGGCAGGCGTTACATTAAGATGCTGAATTCAGGCATACCTGTTAGAAAGATCACATGCTTGGTTGAAGAAATATCTTTAAGTTCCAGAAATGAAGGGTACTTTGACAGGTGCAACTGGGGTGGGCCTTTGTGGGTTGGATCTTCTGCTTTTATTCCTCCTCCAGTGTCCTCCTGGCTTTCCTCCTTTTCTATATTTGAATATTGCGCTGCCATTGCTGTTGTTGGCAGCACGTGTGTATTGCTACAGTAATTGTTATATTCATTAAATTGGTGTAGGAGTCTGTGCACGCGTGTACCACGAAATCCTGCGCCATATTTTTGAAGACACTGCTGTGAAGATTGAGATTGAGGGGCATTGGCGCATTCACAGATTATTTTTTTTTTTTACATTTGTGCATGCGCATCTGCCGCTCATAGTCTTCACCACATCAGTCAATCAAAGTGCAGTGCTTTTCTGCAACTTTGATTAAAGATTTTTCTTCAACAAAGTATCACATCTTTCTATAACAGGTATGCCTGGATTCGGCATCTTACTGTCTGAATGGCATGGCCTTTAGTTCAGATCACAAAATCGTGGTGGTTGGTTCTCTTAAACAATCGTTAATGGCATGTCCTGGTGTAAAGGGGGCTTTACACGGTAGCGATATCGCTAGCAATTTCTATCGATATCGAGCGTGTACGTACCCACCCCCGTCGCACATGCTATATCGTGTGATCGCTGCCACAGCGAACATTATCGCTACGGCAGCGTCACACGCACTTACCTGGTCGGCTGCGTCGCTGTCACTGCCAAACAATCCCTCCCTCAAGGGGGAGGGACGTTTGGTGTCACCGCGACGTCACTAAGCGGCCGGCCAATCAAAGTGGAGGGGCGGAGATGAGCGGGACGTAACATCCTGCTCACCTCCTTCCTTCCGCATTGTGGCCGGCGGCAGGTAAGGAGACGTTCCTCGCTCCTGCGGTGTGACACATAGCGATGTGTGCTGCTGCAAGAGCGATGAACAACATGGATAAACAACCCTTACCGATTTTTGAGTTTGGGACAACCTCTCCATGGTGAACGATTTTCACCATTTTTGAGGTCGCTTAAGGTCGCTGGTAAGTATCACACGCTGCGATATCGTTAATGACGCCGGATGTGCGTCACTAACAACGTGACCCTGACAAAAAAAACATTAACGATATCGTAGCGTGTAAAGCCCCCTTAACAGTCATTACCTGCCAAGTATGTCATGAAGGGGTTAAGATACATAGTCGAATCATGCTGTGTGCGTCATGTTGTGATGTTTGTGTGTAGTGTTGCTAAATTATGGTAAAACCATGGTTGTGATTAAAATCTTATCTTTCAGAGAGAAGTGGTCATTAAAAAAGAGACCTATTAAATAAATCAGGTGTTTGTGTTTTTAAATGTCCTGTTTAAAATATGTGGCAAGATGTGTTGTGCTTTACTTATCACAAATTGCATTAAGGCCCCTTTCGCAGTTTTTTGCCATCAGTCACAATCCGTTGGCTCGACGGATCTCTCTCTCTCTCTGTCGGTCTTTCGCTCTCTCTCTCTGTCGGTCTTTCTCTCTCTCTCTGTCGGTCTTTCTCTCTCGCTGTCGGTCTCTCTCTGTCTCTCTGTCGGTGTCTCTGTCTCTCTGTCGGTGTCTCTGTCTCTGTCGGTGTCTCTGTCTCTGTCGGTGTCTCTCTCTGTCGGTGTCTCTCTCTGTCGGTGTCTCTCTCTGTCGGTCTCTCTCTCTGTCGGTCTCTCTCTCTGTCGGTCTCTCTCTCTCTGTCGGTCTCTCTCTCTCTGTCGGTCTCTCTCTCTCTGTCGGTCTCTCTCTCTGTCGGTCTCTCTCTCTGTCGGTCTCTCTCTCTGTCGGTGTCGGTCTCTCTCTCTCTCTCTGTCGGTGTCGGTCTCTCTCTCTCTCTCTGTCGGTGTCGGTCTCTCTCTCTCTCTCTGTCGGTGTCGGTCTCTCTCTCTCTCTGTCGGTCTCTCTCTCTCTCTGTCGGTCTCTCTCTCTCTCTGTCGGTCTCTCTCTCTCTCTGTCGGTCTCTCTCTCTGTCGGTCTCTCTCTCTGTCGGTCTCTCTCTCTGTCGGTCTCTCTCTCTCTCTGTCGGTCTCTCTCTCTCTCTGTCGGTCTCTCTCTCTCTCTGTCGGTCTCTCTCTCTCTCTGTCGGACTCTCTCTCTCTCTGTCGGACTCTCTCTCTCTGTCGGACTCAAATCAAATCAAATCAAATAAGCTTTATTGGCAGGACCAAATACAAATTAGTTTTGCCAAAGCAAGTGTACATTAGGGGCTGGGGCTGTGGGGATGGGGGGTGGGGACTCTCTATCTCTCTATCGCTCTATCTCTCTTTCTCTCTTTCTCTCAAATTCCAATTCAAATTCAAATATGCTTTATTGGCAGGACCAAAATACAATTAGTGTTGCTAAAGCAAGAGAAATACAGTAAGTGTGGTGGGAGGGGATCAGGGTTATGGGGAGTTGGGGGGCACAATTTGGGCTCTGACAGTCCATTTAGGGGTCTTAGGTTCCCCTCAGCTTATGACATGTGGTGACATATTGGGCGGCGATCTCCACCATTGATTCCTCTTCCCCCAGTAGGAAGCGGAGTTTCATGTCCTCATCCATGGATGGAAAGCCCGGGCTATGGGTGGTAAATTTCTGGAAGTGGGAGCCCCTCACTGCTGAGTATTTGTCACAGTGCAGTAGGAAATGCGTCTCGTCCTCCAGAGCCCCCTGCTGGCAGTGCTGGCACAGTCTGTTCTCTCGCGGCTTGTATGTCTGTCGGTGCCGCCCTGTTTCCACCTCTAGGCTGTGGGCACTCAGTCTGTACAGGCTCAGGGTCTGCCTGTCTTTGGGGTGGCGTAGCCTTTCCAGATATGGGGCCAGAGTGTAGTCCCTCCGCAGTGACCGGTAGATGGTGAGTTTCTGGGAGTTCTCTAATTCACTCTTCCAGTCCTCTATGTATTGCATCTTGCAGCTCTCTGAGATCTCTTTTATTTGGGCTTTTGTCAGGGGGTGTTGCTGACTTTGGCTGGACTGGCTGCCGGGGTTCCTGGCTTGCTCTGGGCTCCGGCTCAGCAGGGCTTTATGATGGTAGGAGCTGGGGTTGCTGTTCTGTGTGTGTGCCTGGTGTGATAGCGCCCTCTTGTGTATAGTGAACCATAAGGGGAATCGGCCCAGCTCTGCCCGACAGGCTATGTTTGAGGTGCTGCGATGGACTTGGAGGAGATATTTACAGAACTCCATGTGGAAGACTTCGGTAGGGCTGGAATCCCACTTTGTGTGGTCTGGGTAGGTCACTGGGCCCCATACCTCGCTGCCATATAGCAGTATAGGGGTGATGACGCTGTCAAATATCTTGAGCCAGACTCTCACAGGTGGTTTGAGGTGGTACAGTTGTCTTCTGATGGCATAGAAGGTTCTGCATGCTTTTCCTTTCAGGGCTTCTGCTGCTTGCTTGAGGCTCCCGTTATTGCTTAGCTCCAGACCGAGGTAGGTGTAGCTGCTGGTGTTCTCTCTCTCTCTCTCCTGCAGAGTCTCTCTCTTCTGCAGAGTCTCTCTCTCTCTCTCTCTCTCCTGCAGAGTCTCTCTCTCTCTCTCCTGCAGAGTCTCTCTCTCTCTCTCTCTCTCTCTCCTGCAGAGTCTCTCTCTCTCTCTCCTGCAGAGTCTCTCTCTCTCTCCTGCAGAGTCTCTCTCTCTCTCTCCTGCAGAGTCTCTCTCTTCTGCAGAGTCTCTCTCTTCTGCAGAGTCTCTCTCCTGCAGAGTCTCTCTCTCTTCTGCAGAGTCTCTCTCTCTCTCTCTCTCCTGCAGACTCTCTCTCTCTGTCGGTCTCTCTCTCTCTCTGTCGGTCTCTGTCGGTCTCTCTCTCTCTGTCGGACTCTCTCTCTCTCTGTCGGACTCTCTCTCCCTGTCGGTCTCTCTCTCTCTCTCTGTCGGTCTCTGTCGGTCTCTCTCTCTCTCTCTGTCGGTCTCTCTCTCTCTCTGTCGGTCTCTCTCTCTCTCTGTCGGTCTCTCTCTCTCTCTGTCGGACTCTCTCTCTCTGTCGGACTCCCTCTCTCTCTCTGTCGGACTCTCTCTCTCTCTCTGTCGGACTCTCTCTCTCTCTCTGTCGGACTCTCTCTCTCTCTCTGTCGGACTCTCTCTGTCGGACTCACTCTCTCTCTGTCGGACTCTCTCTCTCTCTGTCGGACTCTCTCTCTCTGTCGGACTCTCTCTGTCGGACTCTCTCTCTCTCTCTCTGTCGGACTCTCTCTCTCTCTGTCGGACTCTCTCTCTCTCTGTCGGTGTCTCTCTCTCTCTCTCTCTCTGTCGGACTCTCTCTCTCTGTCGGTGTCTCTCTCTCTCTCTGTCGGACTCTCTCTTTCTCTGTCGGTGTCTCTCTCTCTCTGTCGGTGTCTCTCTCTCTCTCTGTCGGTGTCTCTCTCTCTCTCTGTCGGTTTCTCTCTCTCTCGGTCTCTCTGTCGGTGTCTCTCTCTCTCTCTGTCGGTCTCTCTCTCTGTCGGTCTCTCTCTCTCTCTGTCGGTCTCTCTCTCTCTCTCTGTCGGTCTCTCTCTCTCTCTCTGTCGGTCTCTCTCTCTCTGTCGGTCTCTCTCTCTGTCGGTCTCTCTCTCTCTCTGTCGGTCTCTCTCTCTCTCTGTCGGTCGGTCTCTCTCTCTCTCTGTCGGTCGGTCTCTCTCTCTCTCTGTCGGTCGGTCTCTCTCTCTCTCTGTCGGTGTCTCTCTCTCTCTCTCTCCTTCGGTGTCTCTCTCTCTCTCTGTCGGTTTCTCTCTCTCTCGGTCTCTCTGTCGGTGTCTCTCTCTCTCTGTCGGTCTCTCTCTCTGTCGGTCTCTCTCTCTCTCTGTCGGTCTCTCTCTCTCTCTGTCGGTCTCTCTCTCTCTCTCTGTCGGTCTCTCTCTCTCTCTCTGTCGGTCTCTCTCTCTCTCTGTCGGTCTCTCTCTCTCTCTGTCGGTCGGTCTCTCTCTCTCTCTGTCGGTCGGTCTCTCTCTCTCTCTGTCGGTCTCTGTCGGTGTGTCTCTCTGTCGGTGTCTGTCTCTCTCTGTCGGTGTCTGTCTCTCTCTGTCGGTGTCTGTCTCTCTCTCTGTGTCTCTCTCTCTGTCGGTGTCTCTCTCTGTCGGTGTCTCTCTCTTTGTCGGTGTCTCTCTCTCTCTGTCGGTGTCTGTCTCTCTCTCTGTGTCTCTCTCTCTGTCTGTGTCTCTCTCTCTGTCGGTGTCTCTCTCTGTCGGTGTCTCTCTCTTTGTCGGTGTCTCTCTCTTTGTCGGTGTCTCTCTCTTTGTCGGTGTCTCTCTCTCTCTGTCGGTGTCTCTCTCTCTCTGTCGGTGTCTCTCTCTCTGTCGGTGTCTCTCTCTCTTTCGGTGTCTCTCTCTCTCTCTGTCGGTCTCTCTCTCTCTGTCGGTGTGTGTCTCTCTGTCGGTGTCTCTCTCTCTGTCGGTGTCTCTCTCTCTGTTGGTGTGTGTGTCTCTCTCTCTCTCGCTCTCTCTCTCTTGGTGTGTCTCTCTCTCTCTCTCTCTCTCGGTGTCTCTCTCTCGGTCTCTCTGTCGGTGTCTCTCTCTCTCTGTCGGTGTCTCTCTCTCTGTCGGTGTCTCTCTCTCTCTGTCGGTGTGTGTGTCTCTCGCTCTCTGTCGGGGTCTCTTGCTCTCTGTCGGGGTCTCTCTGTCGGTGTGTGTCTCTCGCTCTCTGTCGGGGTCTCTCGCTCTCTGTCGGGGTCTCTCGCTCTCTGTCGGGGTCTCTCGCTCTCTGTCGGGGTCTCTCGCTCTCTGTCGGGGTCTCTCGCTCTCTGTCGGGGTCTCTCGGTCTCTGTCGGTCTCTGTCAGTCTCTGTCTCTCTGTCGGTCTCTGTCTCTCTGTGTCTCTCTCTGTCGGTGTCTCTCTCTCTGTCGGTGTCTCTCTCTCTGTCGGTGTCTCTCTCTGTCGGTGTCTCTCTCTGTCGGTGTCTCTCTCTCTGTCGGTGTGTGTGTCTCTCGCTCTCTGTCGGTGTGTGTGTCTCTCGCTCTCTGTCGGGGTCTCTCGCTCTCTGTCGGGGTCTCTCGCTCTCTGTCGGGGTCTCTCGCTCTCTGTCGGGGACTCTCGCTCTCTGTCGGGGTCTCTCACTCTCTGTCGGGGTCTCTCGCTCTCTGTCAGTGTGTCTCTCTGTCGGTGTCTGTCTCTCTCTGTCGGTGTCTGTCTCTCTCTGTCAGTCTCTCTCTCTCTGTCGGTCTCTCTCTCTCTCTGTCGGTCTCTCTCTCTCTGTCGGTCTCTCTCTCTCTGTCGGTCTCTCTCTCTCTCTCTGTCGGTCACTCTCTCTCTCTCTGTTGGTCTCTCTCTCTCTCTGTCGGTCTCTCTCTCTCTCTCTGTCGGTCTCTCTCTCTCTCTGTCGGTCTCTCTCTCTCTCTCTCTCTGTCGGTCTCAAATTCAAATTCAAATTCAAATATGCTTTATTGGCAGGACCAAAATACAATTAGTGTTGCCAAAGCAAGAGAAATACAGTAAGTGTGGTGGGAGGGGATCAGGGTTATGGGGAGTTGGGGGGCACAATTTGGGCTCTGACAGTCCATTTAGGGGTCTTAGGTTCCCCTCAGCTTATGACATGTGGTGACATATTGGGCGGCGATCTCCACCATTGATTCCTCTTCCCCCAGTAGGAAGCGGAGTTTCATGTCCTCATCCATGGATGGAAAGCCCGGGCTATGGGTGGTAAATTTCTGGAAGTGGGAGCCCCTCACTGCTGAGTATTTGTCACAGTGCAGTAGGAAATGCGTCTCGTCCTCCAGAGCCCCCTGCTGGCAGTGCTGGCACAGTCTGTTCTCTCGCGGCTTGTATGTCTGTCGGTGCCGCCCTGTTTCCACCTCTAGGCTGTGGGCACTCAGTCTGTACAGGCTCAGGGTCTGCCTGTCTTTGGGGTGGCGTAGCCTTTCCAGATATGGGGCCAGAGTGTAGTCCCTCCGCAGTGACCGGTAGATGGTGAGTTTCTGGGAGTTCTCTAATTCACTCTTCCAGTCCTCTATGTATTGCATCTTGCAGCTCTCTGAGATCTCTTTTATTTGGGCTTTTGTCAGGGGGTGTTGCTGACTTTGGCTGGACTGGCTGCCGGGGTTCCTGGCTTGCTCTGGGCTCCGGCTCAGCAGGGCTTTATGATGGTAGGAGCTGGGGTTGCTGTTCTGTGTGTGTGCCTGGTGTGATAGCGCCCTCTTGTGTATAGTGAACCATAAGGGGAATCGGCCCAGCTCTGCCCTACAGGCTATGTTTGAGGTGCTGCGATGGACTTGGAGGAGATATTTACAGAACTCCATGTGGAAGACTTCGGTAGGGCTGGAATCCCACTTTGTGTGGTCTGGGTAGGTCACTGGGCCCCATACCTCGCTGCCATATAGCAGTATAGGGGTGATGACGCTGTCAAATATCTTGAGCCAGACTCTCACAGGTGGTTTGAGGTGGTACAGTTGTCTTCTGATGGCATAGAAGGTTCTGCATGCTTTTCCTTTCAGGGCTTCTGCTGCTTGCTTGAGGCTCCCGTTATTGCTTAGCTCCAGACCGAGGTAGGTGTAGCTGCTGGTGTTCTCCAGCGTGGAGCCATTTAATGTGAAGGAGGGAGTGTTTATTTTGTTCTGGTTCCTCTTCTGAAACACCATGACTTTGGTCTTCTTTTGGTTGATGGGAAGCGCCCATGTGGTGCTGAATGTTTCCAGTACTGCCAGGCTATCTTGGAGGCCTCTTTCAGTTGGGGAGAGTAGCAGGAGGTCATCTGCGTACAGCAGGAACTTCACCTCTTGGTCATGCAGACTGAGGCCTGGAGTGGGGGAGGACTCTAGAGCTGTTGCTAGTCCATTTATATAGATGTTGAATAGAGTTGGACTCAGGCTGCAGCCCTGTCTGACCCCACGGCCCTGTCGGAAGAAAGCCGTCCTCTTTCCGTTCACCTTCACGCTGCACCGGTTCTCAGTGTATGAGCTCTTGATCACGTCGTAGGTCCTGCCACCTATTCCGCTCTCCAGGAGTTTCAGGAACAGGCCTGGATGCCACACTGAGTCAAAGGCCTTTTTGAAGTCCACGAAACATGCAAATATTTTCCCCTGTTTTTTGTCGTGGACGTGGGTCTTGATGAGGCTTTGCAGGGTGTAAATGTGGTCCGTGGTGCGGTGGTTTGGCATGAACCCAGCTTGGCTTCTGCTGAGGACGTCACCCTGGGTGAGGAAGGCGATAATCCTTTTATTAATGATGCTGTTAAACAGTTTTCCCAGAATGCTGTTGACACAGATCCCTCTGTAGTTTGCTGGGTCATATCGGTCTCCATCCTTGTAGATGGGCGTTATGAGACCTTGATTCCAGCTTTGAGGGAAGTAGCCGGCACTCAGGACGTGGGTGAATAGTTTAGCCAGTGCTGCATGAATATCTGGGGAACTGTATTTGATCATCTCTGGCAGGATGCCGTCACTGCCCGCGGCCTTCTTAGATTTTAGCAGTTTGATTCTGTCTTTTATTTCCAGCACACTGATTGGTATGTCCAGAGGATTTTGAAAGTCCTTGATTGTCTCCTCCATGTCCCTCAGTTTAGTCATTATATGCTCTTGTTCTGGGGTTAGGTCGTCTTCTGGGATATTCTTGTAGAGGCCCTTGAAGTAGCTGTGCCAGATGTTGCCATTTTGAATGTGGAGGGTACTTTGCTTGGGACTTGTACCGATATGGCTCCATGTCTCCCAGAATGAGTTATCCTGGAGGGAGTCTTCGAGCTGCTGCAGTTTGTGGGAGATGTGCTTTTGTTTTTTCTCCTTGAGGGTTCGCTTGTATTGCCTCTGTAGGGTGTCATGGACCACTCTTAGCTCCTTGTTGTCCGGGTCTCTGTGTTTTTGATTTGAGGCTATCCTTAGGGAGTTGCGCAGTGTCTTGCATTCTTTATCAAACCATTTTTGGCCTTGTTTATTTGTAGGTCTCTTGGAGTTGGTCCTTCTGAGGCCTGCTAGCTCTGCCATGGTATATAGGATGTTATTAAAGTCGTTTACTGCCAGGTTGACCCCTTGCTGGTTTGATGTATAGGATTTTGTGTGAAAGTTTACAAGCAGCTCTTTAATCTCTGTTCTGTTGGTCGTGTTGGTGTATTCAATGGCTAACTGTTTGGACCACTTGAAGGATGGTGGCAAATTGTGGAGACCGCTCAAGTGGGGCTTTTGTGTGGGTGACTTGTCCGTGGATCTCAGGTACAGCAGTGTCTGGTTGTGGTCTGACATGTGGGTGTCGGGGGGTGACTATGAAGGCATTCATGTTTGCTGGGTCCATGTCTGTTATGGCATAATCCACTACACTACTGCCCGTGTGGGAGTTTAGTGTAAATCTCCCTAATGAGTCCCCCCTCTCTCTCTCTCTGTCGGTGTGTCTCTGTCGGTGTCTGTCTCTCTCTGTCTCTCTCTCTCTCTGTGTCTCTCTCTCTCTGTGTCTCTCTCTCTCTGTGTCTCTCTCTGTCGGTGTCTCTCTCTCTGTCGGTGTCTCTCTCTCTGTCGGTGTGTCTCTCTGTCGGGCTCTGTCTCTCTGTCTCTCTCTCTCTCTCTGTGTCTGTCTCTCTCTCTGTGTCTGTCTCTCTCTCTGTGTCTGTCTCTCTGTGTCTCTCTCTCTCTCTCTGTGTGTGTCTCTCTCTCTGTGTCTCTCTCTGTCGGTGTCTCTCTCTTTGTCGGTGTCTCTCTCTCTCTGTCGGTGTCGGTGTCTCTCTCTGTTGGTGTCTCTCTCTCTGTCGGTGTCTCTCTCTTTGTCGGTGTCTCTCTCTCTCTGTCGGTGTCGGTATCTCTCTCTCTCTGTTGGTGTCTCTCTCTCTGTCGGTGTCTCTCTCTCTGTCGGTGTCTCTCTCTCTGTCGGTGTCTCTCTCTCTCTCTGTGTCTCTCTCTCTCTGTGTCTCTCTCTCTGTCGGTGTCTCTCTCTCTGTCGGTGTCTCTCTCTCTGTCGGTGTCTCTCTCTTTGTCGGTGTCTCTCTCTCTCTGTTGGTGTCGGTGTCTCTCTCTCTGTTGGTGTCTCTCTCTCTGTTGGTGTCTCTCTCTCTCTGTTGGTGTCTCTCTCTCTCTGTTGGTGTCTCTCTCTGTTGGTGTCTCTCTCTCTCTGTTGGTGTCTCTCTCTCTCTGTTGGTGTCTCTCTCTCTGTCGGTGTCTCTCTCTTTGTCGGTGTCTCTCTCTCTCTGTCGGTGTCTCTCTCTCTCTGTCGGTGTCTCTCTGTCGGTGTCGGTGTCTCTCTCTCTCTGTCGGTGTCTCTCTCTCTGTGTCGGTGTCTCTCTCTCTCTGTCGGTGTCTCTCTCTCTGTCGGTGTCTCTCTCTCTGTCGGTGTCTCTCTCTCTGTCGGTGTCTGTGTCTCTCTCTGTCGGTGTCTGTGTCTCTCTCTGTCGGTGTCTGTGTCTCTCTCTGTCGGTGTCTCTCTCTCTGTCGGTGTCTCTCTCTCTGTCGGTGTCTGTCTCTCTCTGTCGGTGTCTGTCTCTCTCTGTCGGTGTCTGTCTCTCTCTCTGTCTCTCTCTCTCTGTGTCTCTCTCTCTGTCGGTGTCTCTTTCTTTGTCGGTGTCTCTCTCTCTGTTGGTGTCTCTCTCTCTGTCGGTGTCTCTCTCTCTGTCGGTGTCTCTCTCTCTGTCGGTGTCTCTCTCTCTGTCGGTGTCTCTCTCTCTGTCGGTGTCTCTCTCTCTGTCGGTCTCTCTCTTTCTGTCGGTCTCTCTCTCTCTGTCGGTCTCTCTCTCTCTGTCGGTCTCTCTCTCTCTGTCGGTCTCTCTCTGTCGGTGTGTGTCTTTCTGTCGGTCTCTCTCTCTGTCGGTCTCTCTCTCTGTCGGTCTCTCTCTCTCTCTGTCGGTCTCGCTCTCTCTCTGTCGGTCTCTGTCTCTCTGTCGGTCTCTGTCTCTCTGTCGGTCTCTGTCTCTCTGTCGGTCTCTGTCTCTCTGTCGGTGTGTCGGTCTCTCTCTCTCTGACGATGTCTCTCTCTCTCTCGCTCTCTGTCGGGGTCTCTCGCTCTCTGTCGGGGTCTCTCGCTCTCTGTCGGTGTTGCGCGCTCTCTCTCTCTCGCTCTGTCGGTGTCGCGCTCTCTCTCTCGCTCTGTCGGTGTCGCACTCTCTCTCTCTCTCTCGCTCTGTCGGTGTCGCGCGCTCTCTGTCAGTGTGTCTCTCTGTCGGTGTCTGTCTCTCTCTGTCGGTGTCTGTCTCTCTCTGTCAGTCTCTCTCTCTCTGTCGGTCTCTCTCTCTCTCTGTCGGTCTCTCTCTCTCTGTCGGTCTCTCTCTCTCTGTCGGTCTCTCTCTCTCTCTCTGTCGGTCTCTCTCTCTCTCTCTGTCGGTCTCTCTCTCTCTCTCTGTCGGTCTCTCTCTCTCTCTCTGTCGGTCTCTCTCTCTCTCTGTCGGTCTCTCTCTCTCTCTCTCTCTGTCGGTCTCAAATTCCAATTCAAATTCAAATATGCTTTATTGGCAGGACCAAAATACAATTAGTGTTGCCAAAGCAAGAGAAATACAGTAAGTGTGGTGGGAGGGGATCAGGGTTATGGGGAGTTGGGGGGCACAATTTGGGCTCTGACAGTCCATTTAGGGGTCTTAGGTTCCCCTCAGCTTATGACATGTGGTGACATATTGGGCGGCGATCTCCACCATTGATTCCTCTTCCCCCAGTAGGAAGCGGAGTTTCATGTCCTCATCCATGGATGGAAAGCCCGGGCTATGGGTGGTAAATTTCTGGAAGTGGGAGCCCCTCACTGCTGAGTATTTGTCACAGTGCAGTAGGAAATGCGTCTCGTCCTCCAGAGCCCCCTGCTGGCAGTGCTGGCACAGTCTGTTCTCTCGCGGCTTGTATGTCTGTCGGTGCCGCCCTGTTTCCACCTCTAGGCTGTGGGCACTCAGTCTGTACAGGCTCAGGGTCTGCCTGTCTTTGGGGTGGCGTAGCCTTTCCAGATATGGGGCCAGAGTGTAGTCCCTCCGCAGTGACCGGTAGATGGTGAGTTTCTGGGAGTTCTCTAATTCACTCTTCCAGTCCTCTATGTATTGCATCTTGCAGCTCTCTGAGATCTCTTTTATTTGGGCTTTTGTCAGGGGGTGTTGCTGACTTTGGCTGGACTGGCTGCCGGGGTTCCTGGCTTGCTCTGGGCTCCGGCTCAGCAGGGCTTTATGATGGTAGGAGCTGGGGTTGCTGTTCTGTGTGTGTGCCTGGTGTGATAGCGCCCTCTTGTGTATAGTGAACCATAAGGGGAATCGGCCCAGCTCTGCCCTACAGGCTATGTTTGAGGTGCTGCGATGGACTTGGAGGAGATATTTACAGAACTCCATGTGGAAGACTTCGGTAGGGCTGGAATCCCACTTTGTGTGGTCTGGGTAGGTCACTGGGCCCCATACCTCGCTGCCATATAGCAGTATAGGGGTGATGACGCTGTCAAATATCTTGAGCCAGACTCTCACAGGTGGTTTGAGGTGGTACAGTTGTCTTCTGATGGCATAGAAGGTTCTGCATGCTTTTCCTTTCAGGGCTTCTGCTGCTTGCTTGAGGCTCCCGTTATTGCTTAGCTCCAGACCGAGGTAGGTGTAGCTGCTGGTGTTCTCCAGCGTGGAGCCATTTAATGTGAAGGAGGGAGTGTTTATTTTGTTCTGGTTCCTCTTCTGAAACACCATGACTTTGGTCTTCTTTTGGTTGATGGGAAGCGCCCATGTGGTGCTGAATGTTTCCAGTACTGCCAGGCTATCTTGGAGGCCTCTTTCAGTTGGGGAGAGTAGCAGGAGGTCATCTGCGTACAGCAGGAACTTCACCTCTTGGTCATGCAGACTGAGGCCTGGAGTGGGGGAGGACTCTAGAGCTGTTGCTAGTCCATTTATATAGATGTTGAATAGAGTTGGACTCAGGCTGCAGCCCTGTCTGACCCCACGGCCCTGTCGGAAGAAAGCCGTCCTCTTTCCGTTCACCTTCACGCTGCACCGGTTCTCAGTGTATGAGCTCTTGATCACGTCGTAGGTCCTGCCACCTATTCCGCTCTCCAGGAGTTTCAGGAACAGGCCTGGATGCCACACTGAGTCAAAGGCCTTTTTGAAGTCCACGAAACATGCAAATATTTTCCCCTGTTTTTTGTCGTGGACGTGGGTCTTGATGAGGCTTTGCAGGGTGTAAATGTGGTCCGTGGTGCGGTGGTTTGGCATGAACCCAGCTTGGCTTCTGCTGAGGACGTCACCCTGGGTGAGGAAGGCGATAATCCTTTTATTAATGATGCTGTTAAACAGTTTTCCCAGAATGCTGTTGACACAGATCCCTCTGTAGTTTGCTGGGTCATATCGGTCTCCATCCTTGTAGATGGGCGTTATGAGACCTTGATTCCAGCTTTGAGGGAAGTAGCCGGCACTCAGGACGTGGGTGAATAGTTTAGCCAGTGCTGCATGAATATCTGGGGAACTGTATTTGATCATCTCTGGCAGGATGCCGTCACTGCCCGCGGCCTTCTTAGATTTTAGCAGTTTGATTCTGTCTTTTATTTCCAGCACACTGATTGGTATGTCCAGAGGATTTTGAAAGTCCTTGATTGTCTCCTCCATGTCCCTCAGTTTAGTCATTATATGCTCTTGTTCTGGGGTTAGGTCGTCTTCTGGGATATTCTTGTAGAGGCCCTTGAAGTAGCTGTGCCAGATGTTGCCATTTTGAATGTGGAGGGTACTTTGCTTGGGACTTGTACCGATATGGCTCCATGTCTCCCAGAATGAGTTATCCTGGAGGGAGTCTTCGAGCTGCTGCAGTTTGTGGGAGATGTGCTTTTGTTTTTTCTCCTTGAGGGTTCGCTTGTATTGCCTCTGTAGGGTGTCATGGACCACTCTTAGCTCCTTGTTGTCCGGGTCTCTGTGTTTTTGATTTGAGGCTATCCTTAGGGAGTTGCGCAGTGTCTTGCATTCTTTATCAAACCATTTTTGGCCTTGTTTATTTGTAGGTCTCTTGGAGTTGGTCCTTCTGAGGCCTGCTAGCTCTGCCATGGTATATATATATATGTTATTAAAGTCGTTTACTGCCAGGTTGACCCCTTGCTGGTTTGATGTATAGGATTTTGTGTGAAAGTTTACAAGCAGCTCTTTAATCTCTGTTCTGTTGGTCGTGTTGGTGTATTCAATGGCTAACTGTTTGGACCACTTGAAGGATGGTGGCAAATTGTGGAGACCGCTCAAGTGGGGCTTTTGTGTGGGTGACTTGTCCGTGGATCTCAGGTACAGCAGTGTCTGGTTGTGGTCTGACATGTGGGTGTCGGGGGTGACTATGAAGGCATTCATGTTTGCTGGGTCCATGTCTGTTATGGCATAATCCACTACACTACTGCCCGTGTGGGAGTTTAGTGTAAATCTCCCTAATGAGTCCCCCCTCTCTCTCTCTCTGTCGGTGTGTCTCTGTCGGTGTCTGTCTCTCTCTGTCTCTCTCTCTCTCTGTGTCTCTCTCTCTCTGTGTCTCTCTCTGTCGGTGTCTCTCTCTCTGTCGGTGTCTCTCTCTCTGTCGGTGTGTCTCTCTGTCGGGCTCTGTCTCTCTGTCTCTCTCTCTCTCTCTGTGTCTGTGTCTCTCTCTCTCTGTGTCTGTCTCTCTCTCTGTGTCTGTCTCTCTGTGTCTCTCTCTCTCTCTCTGTGTGTGTCTCTCTCTCTGTGTCTCTCTCTGTCGGTGTCTCTCTCTGTGTCGGTGTCTCTCTCTCTCTGTCGGTGTCGGTGTCTCTCTCTGTTGGTGTCTCTCTCTCTGTCGGTGTCTCTCTCTTTGTCGGTGTCTCTCTCTCTCTGTTGGTGTCGGTATCTCTCTCTCTCTGTTGGTGTCTCTCTCTCTGTCGGTGTCTCTCTCTCTGTCGGTGTCTCTCTCTCTGTCGGTGTCTCTCTCTCTCTCTGTGTCTCTCTCTCTCTCTGTGTCTCTCTCTCTGTCGGTGTCTCTCTCTCTGTCGGTGTCTCTCTCTCTGTCGGTGTCTCTCTCTTTGTCGGTGTCTCTCTCTCTGTTGGTGTCGGTGTCTCTCTCTCTGTTGGTGTCTCTCTCTCTGTTGGTGTCTCTCTCTCTGTTGGTGTCTCTCTCTCTCTGTTGGTGTCTCTCTCTCTCTGTTGGTGTCTCTCTCTGTTGGTGTCTCTCTCTCTGTTGGTGTCTCTCTCTCTGTCGGTGTCTCTCTCTTTGTCGGTGTCTCTCTCTCTCTGTCGGTGTCTCTCTCTCTCTGTCGGTGTCTCTCTGTCGGTGTCGGTGTCTCTCTCTCTCTGTCGGTGTCTCTCTCTCTGTCGGTGTCTCTCTCTCTGTCGGTGTCTCTCTCTCTGTCGGTGTCTGTGTCTCTCTCTGTCGGTGTCTGTGTCTCTCTCTGTCGGTGTCTGTGTCTCTCTCTGTCGGTGTCTGTGTCTCTCTCTGTCGGTGTCTCTCTCTCTGTCGGTGTCTCTCTCTTTGTCGGTGTCTCTCTCTCTCTGTTGGTGTCGGTGTCTCTCTCTCTGTTGGTGTCTCTCTCTCTGTTGGTGTCTCTCTCTCTGTTGGTGTCTCTCTCTCTCTGTTGGTGTCTCTCTCTCTCTGTTGGTGTCTCTCTCTGTTGGTGTCTCTCTCTCTCTGTTGGTGTCTCTCTCTCTGTCGGTGTCTCTCTCTTTGTCGGTGTCTCTCTCTCTCTGTCGGTGTCTCTCTCTCTCTGTCGGTGTCTCTCTGTCGGTGTCGGTGTCTCTCTCTCTCTGTCGGTGTCTCTCTCTCTGTCGGTGTCTCTCTCTCTGTCGGTGTCTCTCTCTCTGTCGGTGTCTGTGTCTCTCTCTGTCGGTGTCTGTGTCTCTCTCTGTCGGTGTCTGTGTCTCTCTCTGTCGGTGTCTGTGTCTCTCTCTGTCGGTGTCTCTCTCTCTGTCGGTGTCTCTCTCTCTGTCGGTGTCTGTCTCTCTCTGTCGGTGTCTGTCTCTCTCTGTCGGTGTCTGTCTCTCTCTCTGTCTCTCTCTCTCTGTGTCTCTCTCTCTGTCGGTGTCTCTTTCTTTGTCGGTGTCTCTCTCTCTGTTGGTGTCTCTCTCTCTGTCGGTGTCTCTCTCTCTGTCGGTGTCTCTCTCTCTGTCGGTGTCTCTCTCTCTGTCGGTGTCTCTCTCTCTGTCGGTCTCTCTCTTTCTGTCGGTCTCTCTCTCTCTGTCGGTCTCTCTCTCTCTGTCGGTCTCTCTCTCTCTGTCGGTCTCTCTCTCTCTGTCGGTCTCTCTCTGTCGGTGTGTGTCTTTCTGTCGGTCTCTCTCTCTGTCGGTCTCTCTCTCTGTCGGTCTCTCTCTCTCTCTGTCGGTCTCGCTCTCTCTCTGTCGGTCTCTGTCTCTCTGTCGGTCTCTGTCTCTCTGTCGGTCTCTGTCTCTCTGTCGGTCTCTGTCTCTCTGTCGGTGTGTCGGTCTCTCTCTCTCTGACGATGTCTCTCTCTCTCTCGCTCTCTGTCGGGGTCTCTCGCTCTCTGTCGGGGTCTCTCGCTCTCTGTCGGTGTTGCGCGCTCTCTCTCTCTCTCGCTCTGTCGGTGTCGCGCTCTCTCTCTCGCTCTGTCGGTGTCGCACTCTCTCTCTCTCGCTCTGTCGGTGTCGCGCGCTCTCTCTCGCTCGCTCTGTCGGTGTCGCGCGCTCTCTCTCGCTCGCTCTTTCGGTGTCGCACGCTCTCTCTCGCTCTGTCGGTGTCGCGCGCTCTCTCTCGCTCGCTCTGTCGGTGTCGCGCGCTCTCTCTCGCTCGCTCTGTCGGTGTCACGCGCTCTCTCTCGCTCTGTCGGTGTCGCGCGCTCGGTGTCGCGCGCTCTCTCTCGCTCTGTCGGTGTTGCGCGCTCTCTCTCTCGCTCTGTCGGTGTCGCACTCTCTCTCTCGCTCTGTCGGTGACGCGCTCTCTCTCTCTCGCTCTGTCGGTGTCGCTCTCTCGCTCTGTCGGTGTCGCTCTCTCTCTCTCGCTCTGTCGGTGTCGCGCTCTGTCTCTCTCTCGCTCTGTCGGTGTCGCGCGCTCTCTCTTGCTCTGTCGGTGTCGCGCGCTCTCTCTTGCTCTGTCGGTGTCGCGCGCTCTCTCTCGCTCTGTCGGTGTCGCGCGCTCTCGCTCTCTCTCTCGCTGTCGCGCGCTCTCGCTCTCTCTCTCGCTCTCTCTCTCTCTCGCTCTCTCTCTCGCTCTCTCTCTCGCTCTCTCGTTCTCTCTCTCGTTCTCTCTCTCGTTCTCTCTCTCGGGCTCTCTCTCTCGCGCTCTCTCTCGCGCTCTCTCTCGCGCTCTCTCTCGCGCGCTCTCTCGCGCGCTCTCTCTCTCGCGCTCTCTCTCTCGCGCTCTCTCTCTCTCGCGCTCTCTCTCTCGCGCTCTCTCTCTTGCGCTCTCTCTCGCTGTCGGTGGCGGTCTCTCTCGCGCTCTCTCTCGCGCTCTCTCTCGCTGTTGGTGGCGGTCTCTCTCGCGGTCTCTCTCGCGGTCTGTCGGTGGCGGTCTCTCGGTCTCTCGCTCTGTCGGTGGCGGTCTCTCGGTCTCTTGCTCTGTCGCTCTGTCGGTGGCGGTAGCTGACTGCGAGCGGCAATAGAGTACAACTGCTCTGTCAGCTCCAAGCAGCAACTAAAGTGAGTCGTGCTTTCAGCGGTGACGTCACTCAGGTTACCCATGGCCACCGCTGGATCCTTCAACTATGAAAGCAAGTCGCCCAAATGACTGGTGTGATTAGCAGTGCCCTCACTTAGGTGATTTGCGGTCTCGGGTGAAGGACTCCAGCTGGCCGCGGGTAAGCTGAGGGACGGCACCGCTGATCGCGCGGCTCCTTTTCAGTCACTCAGGGAATTTGCGGTCACCGGTGAGTCTTTCACTGGTGATTGCAAATCAGGCCGCAGCACACACAGAGCCGAGCGATGACAACGAAGTCGAGTGAAGTTCATCCGAGTTCATTCTGATCGCACGGCTCTGTCTCGTAGCAAGCCATGTTCTATGGGGATGTAGCAGAGCCGAGTGGGAACGCATTGGCAAAAATGCATTCAAAATGATGCATTTTTTTTGTCAAACGCAGTGTTTCCAGTTGTCAAAAAGCTGCAGTTTATTTGTCAAGTCAGAACGCAGTGTGCGCACATAGGCTAAAAGTTAAAAAATAGTCTTGCAATTTTCACACTGTCCACTGGGGCATTTTTAGATTCTAAGTTTGTTTCAGGAAACATACTGTATGTACATGGTCACAATAGTCAGACCCCAACCCCATGTTTTGTATTAAATCATATCATTAGCGGGTACAAAAATCATTGGGTGGGGAGCAGGTCTGCTGTGACATCACCATTGGGAACGGTGGATCCTGTGTTATCAGCTATGTTTAGAGGAAAAACTGA
Source organism: Anomaloglossus baeobatrachus (assembly GCF_048569485.1). Taxonomy (NCBI): domain Eukaryota; kingdom Metazoa; phylum Chordata; class Amphibia; order Anura; family Aromobatidae; genus Anomaloglossus; species Anomaloglossus baeobatrachus. Next base: position 124,521,233 of record NC_134361.1, read on the forward strand.
TCATTGTAATCCTGCTGAAAACACTAAGGGGTACTTTGCATACTACGACATCGCAGGTGCGATGTCGGTGGGGTCAAATCGAAAGTGACGCACATCCGGCGTCGCTGTCGACATCTGAGTATGTGAATCGTTCTTACTACGATTAACTAACGCAAAAGCGTTGAAATCGTATGGTCGGTGTAGCGTCTGCCATTTCCATAATTTCGCAAGGACCGATGTTACAATGTTCCTCGTTCCTGCGGCAGCACACATCGCTGTGTGTGAAGCCACAGGAGCGAGGAACATCGCCTTACCTGCGTCCCGGCTGCAATCAGGAAGGAAGGAGGTGGGCGGGATGTTTACGTCCCGCTCATCTCCGCCCCCTGCTTCTATTGGCCGGCTGCCATGTGACATCGCTGTGACACCGCACGACCCGCCATCTTAGGAAGGAGGCGGTTCGCTGGCCAGAGCGACGTCGCAGGGCAGGTAAGTGCATGTGAAGCTGCCGTAGCGATAATGTTCGCTACGGCAGCTATCACAAGATATCGCAGCTGCGATGGGGTCGGGGACTATCGCGCTCGACATCACTACCATCAGCTTGCGATGCTGTAGTGTGCAAAGTACCCCTTGGAATAAAATGGAACACAAAAACCTGTTTTTAAACAATACGTCATTTTCTGATTCCTTTTAAGATGATGAGATTGGGAATCATGTCGGTAGAATCTGATAGTAATAAATAATAATGTATTCAGGTAGTAGGTAACTCCATAGTAGTTTCATGTACCTGGGACACGGTCTCCAAACTCACAGGAATATATAGGCAGTGAATCGGCATTCTCGTAGATTCCGTGAAGGAGCGTTTATTACTGCTTGCGCTCACTAGCAACTTCCTCAGCTGGTACCCATAGAAGTGAATGGGAAACCACATACAGCAGAATACATTAACTGTACAAACCTGCTGTTACATAATGTCTAGGTGACTGGATCTCTTTTAGGAGCAGATGTAGGGGCTGATCTGCTTTGGAAAATTGGTGAAGCTTAGTCAGTGGGGGCGCCCAACAAATTAATTATAATTTATGCAACAAGTAGGATAAATTATACACAAATGTACACCAGCCCATGACTAAAGTAACTTTCTGGTCAGCCAGCCTTCATATGTGGGGGCCAGAGTTTGTGGATACAAAGCTCTCGATTTCCATATTTCGGCTGTAGTCGCATTTCATTGAAGAATGGTCTGTGTGCTCCCTCTTGTGGTTAAATACAGAAGTGTCTCTGTGCAATTCAGGACTCTTCACTAGTTGTACTATTACATTATAGACAACCTTAGCCCAGGATGAGTTTGTTATACTGTTGTAATATGAATTTTATTTATAGTCCTTTTAATAAATTTCTAACCTTTTTGGACAATCTTGTTTTATAATTGTCGTCGTCAATGTATCACTTTTAGGACTGTCCCTAAATTTATGAAAAGAAGTAAGCCTTTGGACTACAGAGGGAAAGTGGTGTTTGGGGTTCCTCCGATAATAAATGTGCAAAGGACAGGCCAACCGCTACCACAATGTATCCAGCAAGCTATGCGCTATATCCGCAGCCAATGTCTTGACCAGGTTTGTAAGCACACACAAATGCCAAACGCCTGGCTGATGTCTCAGCTGAAAATCCTATGCTGGTTTTATATGATGCAACTGAGGTGGTGAAATAAATGTCAGATTATGTTTTTTGTATGTATGTTTTTCTTTTGTCTGTGAAAATGACTATTAATTTAAGATTATCTTACAAGTCTACAAAACGTATCCAATGATGCACATCATACTGCTCTGCTGTCCTCTCCATCCAACAACCAAGTCCTGCTCTTTGCTTAATGACTTAAAACTTTTAATTCTCCCTTTGTTTCAAATCTGTGTACAAGACTTCTCCTGTGCTGCACCCATTCTGTGGAATTGAGGCAAGGTACACACTACATTTGTGCCCACTTGTCAGGCTCATACACTTTGGCCACTGTCGGGCACATACCTCCTGAGTCTAGAGGCATGCCATTGCTCTGATTCATTAAGACTGACATTTAATTTGTTGAGAGGCAGGCAGGAATAAGATGTGCTAAAGTCATTAAGAGACTCGCACCACTTGATAAATGTTCTGTGCATCTTATCAGTGGTATACACCTTACCAGAGTTGAAACTCCAGTCTTTACGTAATCTGCGTAGGAAACGCCTCCACTTTTGAAGAATTTGACAGGTGGGCGTATTCATACCACACTCCAGCACTTCCCCAGCTAGGCTTATTTTTGCAGAGCTGCTTGAAATTGGCTTGAAAACTCTAAAGCGGGGTTTACACGCTGCAACATCGCTAGCATCGGCTAGCGATGTCGAGCACGATAGCAGCTGCCCCCGTCGTACGTGCGATATTGTGTAATCGCTGCCGAAGCGGAAATTATCGCTACGGCAGCGTCACACGCACATACCTGTTCAGCGACATCGCTGTGCACGCCGAACAATCCCTCCCTCAAGGGGGAGATGCGATATGTTCCTTTTTGTGCCTGTTGACTCAGATATTGGTTAGTGACAGTTCCATTCTGCTTTAGGCTATGTGCGCACTTTGCGTCGTGGTAGTTGCAGTTCAAAAAGCATCCTCTGGCAGAAAGGACAATGCTTTTGGCTTTAAAAATGCATGTAAAATGCAAAGAAAGTAGCCTATGCGCACCTTGCGGTTTTCATGAGTTTTTAGTGCTTTTCCGGTGCTTTTAGAAACACTGCAGTTTTGTATTAAATTGAATGAATGGGGAACGCAGTCAAAATGGCAAAAACAATTGACATGTTGCTTCTTTAAGCGCTGAGTTTTTGCCCAAATTTATGCAAATTAAACACAGTGTTTTGAACAGCAAAGTGTGCACAAGAAAGCTCAATGTCCCATTGACTTTGCTTGAAAAGCATAACGCAAGCATTTTGGCATGAAAACACAGCAGTTGAAAAAGCAGTGGAAAAGCAGGTAAAAAAGCAAAGTGCGCACATAGCCTTAAGGCTACTTTACACACTGCGATATCGGTCCCGATATCGCTAGTGTGAGTACCTGCCCCCATCTGTTGCGCGACACGGGCAAATCGCTGCCCGTGACGCACAACATCGCCCAGACCCGTCACACATACTTACCTGCCCGGCGACGTCGCTGTGACCGGCGAACCGCCTCCTTTCTAAGGGGGCGGTCCGTGCGGCGTCACAGAGACGTCACTGAGCGGCCGCCCAATAGCAGCGGAGGGGCGGAGCTGAGCGGGTCGTAACATCCCGCCCACCTCCTTCCTTCCGCATAGCGGCCGGGAGCCAGGTAAGGAGAGGTTCTTCGTTCCTGCGGCGTCACACATAGCAATGTGTGCTGCCGCAGGAGCGACGAACTACATCGTTACTGCTGCAGTAACGATAATCGAGAATGGACCCCCATGTCACCGATGAGCGATTTTGCACGTTTTTGCAACGATGCAAAATCGCTCATCGGTGTCACACGCAGCAACATCGCTAATGCGGCTGGATGTGCGTCACAAATTCCGTGACCCCAACGACTCCGCATTAGCAATGTCGCAGTGTGTAAAGCCCCCTTTATTCTTACAGAACAAGGAGCTAGTCCAGAGGTCTCAAACAATGCAGCCCATGGGCCGCGTGCGGCCCCTGAGGCTGCTTGTTGTGGCCTGCAGACCCCCTGACGATCACATCCCTATGCTATGGGTCGGCGCCGGCAGAGCACAGTTGTCATTTGCAGTGCCGTGCAAGAGGAGCTTTCTGCACTATACCAATGGCTGCTGCCCGCCAATCAAATGCAAGGGGGTGACGTCGCTGTATGACGTCACCTCCTTGCATCTGATTGGCGGACAGCAGCCATTGGTTTAGTGCTAAAAGCTCAGCTGTGCGGCACTGCAAATGATTCAACTGTGGTAAAGCCCTGCCGGCGCTGACCCCAGCATAGGGCCGTGATCGTCACCGGCCGCAACAAGCAGGTAAGGTACGTGCCCACAATCAGGACCTGCTGTGTCCTGGACGTGGCAGGTCCTGACTTGCGAGTGCTGCAAGTCTCCTCCGCAGGAGACTGCAGCTGCCTGTGCCCGCGATCAGGGTTTGGAGCCTGCGGTCTCCTCGCTGTGTTCTCCATGCGGAGGATGCTTGCAACTCCACAGCAAACAATTCACATGCTGTGGCCTCTGAAAGCTGTACCGCAGATTTGTTTTCGCTGCGGGCACTACACACACACACACACACACACACACACACACACACACACACACACTGTGCATGGGATTTCTAGAACTCCCATCCCCTCTGCTTGTACTGTACATCGCAGCGTTTTGGATGCAGCTGAAACACGTTGCATCCAAAACGTTGCAAACACTGATCGTGGGCATGCAGCCTAATAAGAGGGAATGGAGGAAAGATGAGGAATTTTTTTTTTTTTTTTTGAGTATTACTAAAGGATGAGCACATACTACTGGGCACAATACTGGGCACAAGGATGAGCACAATAATACTGGGCACAATATTACTGAACACAAGGATGAGCACAATACTACTGGGCACAATACTACTGGGCACAAGGATTAGCACAATAATACTGGGCACAAGGATGAGCACAATACTACTGGGCACAAGGATGAGCACAATACTACAAGAATGGGCACAATACTACAGGGCACAAGGATAAGCACAATACTACAGGGCACAATACGACTGGGCACAAGGATGAGCACAATATGACTGGGCACAAGGTTGAGCACAATACGACTGGGTACAAGGATGAGCACAATATTACAGGGCACAATACTACTGGGCACAATACTACAAGGATGAGCATATAACTACAGGACACATGGATGGGGGACATTACTGCAGCATGGGAACATTACTACAAGATGTTAGCTAAGATTACTATATGATGCTGTTAATTGTAGAACAATATTACAAGAAGGTGATAAAATGTAAACAAAAAAATCAAAATAATGCTTGAATCTTTTTTACCATTAAAAATGCTTTTTGATATATAAACTTAACTAAGCAACAAAGTGCAGGTTTGTTATAATAAACAAGCAAAAAATGTTAAAAAAAAACAAACAACTGATTCAAAGGTGTATAGAAAAAAAAACATGGACTCATTAAAAATATCACTTTGTCCTGCAAAACATGCGGCCTCTCTCTCAAATTTTTTTTTCTATATGCGGCCCATACACCCAGCTGAATTTGAGACCCCTGAGCCACAAGAGCTTGCAATTTGTCCATTTATGTAGAGTAACAGTCGTGTGTGTGTGTGTGTGTGTGTGTGTGTGTGTGTGTGTGTTTCTCTTCAGTTGTAAAGTGGTTGATGTCATATACATTTAGATCAAGAAATATTTGAACAGTGACACAAGTTTTGGTATTTCAGCTGTTTACCAAAACATAATAAGGATACATTTATATAATCAATATAGGTTTAAAGTGTAAACTCTCAGCTTTAATTTCAGGGTTTTCACATTTCTAATTGGAGTAAGGTTTAAGGAATTACAGCTCTTTAATATTTATTTGCCTCTTTTTCAAGGAACCAAAAACCAAATGTAATTGGACAATTATGTTAAAATTTATTTAATGGGCTACATGGGTTATCCCCATCTTAATTCATTGTTAATTAAGCAAGTAAAAGGTCTGGAGCTGATCCCAGATGTGGCATTTGCATTTAGAAGCTGTTGCTATGAATCCACAACATGCAGTCAAAGGAGCTTTCGATGGAAGAGAAACAGACCATCATTAGGCTGTAAAAAAAAAAAATCAGGAGTGGTCAAATCAAGTTTGTCCCTTTCTGATTAAAAAAAAGCACACTGGTTAACTTGGGAGCTCAAAAGGGCCTGGATGTCCATAGAAGGCAGCAGTGGTGGATGATCACAAAATCCTTTCCATAGTGAAAAAAAAACCCTTCACACCATCCACACAAATGAAAAACGCTCTCCAGAATATAGCTGTTTCTGTATCTAAGTCTACCATAAAGAGAAGGCTTCATGAGAGCAAATACAGAAAGTTCATCGCAAGGTGTAAACGATTATTCAGCTTTAAAAATGGAAAGGCCAGACTAGATTTTGCCCAAAAAAATCTAAAGAAGCCAGTCCAATTCTGGAAAAGCATTCTTTTACAAATTAAACTAAGATCAAAACAATAGGAAGAAGAAAGTATGGAGAAAGCTTGGAACAGCTCATGATCCAAAGCACACCACATAATCTGTAAAACATGGAAGCAGTGTGCTGGCTGGGCATGAATGGCTTCCAATGACTCTGGGTCACTAGTGTTTATTGATGATGTGATTGAAGACAGAAGCAACCGGATGAAATCTGAAGTGTACAGCACAATACTTTCTGCTCAAAAACAACAAAATGTAGCAAAGTTGATTTGGATGGCGCTTCACAGTACAGATGGACAATGACCCAAAAGATACCGCAAAAGCAACCCAAAAATAGAATATTCTGCCAGATCTCAAACCTATCAAGCTGCATTTGTGCCACCCCAGGGCTATGGGGTACTCTGTCCTGGGCAGTATATTTATGGGTATGTCACTGGGTGGCTGTTGCCAGGTTCCGTGACCCTTGGGTCCTTCAAAAGAGGGGTTATTTACAGGGGAGATGAAATAAGTTTTTGTCGTGACGCCACTTGCAGGTTGTAGCTATTTAAGTGGAGCCGCCGCTGCACAGTTCTCTCTCCTGGGGATGGGTTGGTGGCAGCCTGGATGTTAGGCCCTCCGCAAGTAGGGCCAAGCCCCAGGGGATAGATGGTATTGTTGGGCATGGAAAGAAGGTAGGCCATACAAGAGATTGCAGTATAACTGGTTCCTTTACTCACAGCGTTGTTATGGCTGGTAAACCGAGGAAGGCTGGTCCTCACTGCTGGTCCCCTTAGTCCCAGTGCTGGTTTGGTAACCTGGTGGCTTCTTTCCTCAAACCTGTCTCTGGTTGGTGGGTCCCCGTGGCTTGAAGCGTCTTGGGGTGCCCTCCTGGTTCTCATTCAGTCTTAGTCTGTATAACAGGTAGCTTGAACCCTGTGGGGGTTTCTCTGGTCCTGTTCCCCGGTTCTCCCGTTGCCAATGTGTCCCGAACTTTACGGTCAGTAAGGTCCTAGATGGTCCCCTCACTGTGCAGATTTTATCATGTCTGCCTGGAGCGTTTGCCTGACCTAGGATTCTGTACACCGTTGGTGCTATGGTTCCGGAAGTACTCCACCGGCAACCACACACCTGGGCCCTCAGGTCACCATTACACTCTCCTGTCAGTGCGTTTACGTCCGTCTCCTCTGACTTCTACTTACTTGACTGTCTGACCCCTCCTCCCTGGTTGTCATCTAGTGGACTGGATCGGCTCGACCCCTAGGGGGCCATCCATTGGGTCTAACCCTAGCCTGTCACCAGTTTTTGCGTAGGGAAAAACGGGGATTAAAATGTGTTTTGCTGTTACCAGCACTGGTCTTCTGGGTCCCTGGGGGTAGGCCCTGCATCTTTCACAGGATGCAGTACCTTGTAGCTCCTGATGACTTCAGGGGGCTACACATTTCACATGCTTTTAAGTGGTAGTCCAAAACCAAAATAATTTTCATTCTAAATCCCCTTCTAAACTATTTTCTAATATACTTTTAAATTAAAAATTTCGTATTTGTTCCCTTACTACACTAACTGCCATTCTATTTTTTTTCAACTACTTCCCTTTTGATAACAATTATTTTGAAAAACCCAGTGCATTGGAGTATACTCAAACTAAACGTCATCGAGGCAAAGGCTGCAGTCACTGCCACAGCATCTGCCCCGCTCTGAAATGAAGTGTCATCAGTAATGCTAGTTTCAGGGACTGGTCTAGTACCTGCGTAGTGTGCACTGTGCAACATGTACAATGACAGTGCACTCTCTGTTGGTTCAGATCAGCAGTAACAAGAGCGCATTGTCGGAATACCCGGTGTGCAAGAGACAAATGCCGCCTCCACAAGTGACTTGACTGGTCTCAGTACGCTGGTCATTCTAACAACTGTCATTGTGCACATTGCACAGGCACAGTACTCTGCGACTAGACCAGCCACTGTAATGAGCGTCACTGATGACTTTTGGTTTCAGGGTGGGAGCATAGGCTGTGTCACTGCATACAACCTCTGCCCCTGATGATATTGTTTGTGAATCCCTGTGCATTATGGGATACTCAGTGTCATCAGAGTAGGGAGTAGGAACAAAAAAATAGAAAACCAGTTAGTGTACGTAGGGAATTTTTAAGTTAAGTATATTAGAAAATGGCTCAGATTACGTCACTAAATAGATAGGGATTTAGAATGAAAATTACTTTGCCTGCGGAACATTCCATTAAGACAAAACTTAAGGCAGAAAGCCCCACAAACCAGAAACAACTGAAGCCAGCTGCCGTCAAGGCTGGCAAAGCATCACGAAGTAGGAAACCCAGCGTTTGACGTCCATGGCTTCCGGACTGCAGGCAGTCATTGTGTAGTGACCAGAAAGGCCACTACTAATGTGTGTTCTGTATTATCTATGTGATTACATTTGTGACACCTATTCCTCACCTTGGGAGGAGGTAAATTATTTAGTGTTGTTCTGCCCTCTACTGCCTTAAGGCCGCTTTACACGCGGTGATTTATCGTACGATCGCATGTGCGATCGCAACTGCCCCCATCGTTTGTGTGTCATGGGCAATTTGTTGCCAGTGTTGTCGCACAAAGTCGGTAACCCCTGTCACACGTACTTACCTTCCAAACGACCTTGCTGTGGGCGGCGAACATCCCCTTTCTGAAGGGGGAGAGACGTTCGGCGTCACTGTGACATCACACAGCGGCCACCCTATCGAAGTGGAAAGGCGGAGATGAGCGGGACGTAACATCCCGTCCTCCTCCTTCCTTCCGCATTGCCGGCGGGACGCAGGTAAGCTGCAGTTCATTGTTCCCGGGGTGTCACACGGAGCGATGTGTGCTGCCTCGGGAACAATGAACAACCGGCGCGCAGAAGGACGTTCAATTTTTGGAAAATGAGCGATGTGTCAACGAGCAACGATAAAGTGAGTATTTTTGCTTGTTCAGTCGCTCGTAGCTGTCACACGCTACGATATGTCAAACGATGCCGGATGTGCGTCGTGAACGACGTGACCCCGACGACATATCGTTAGATATATCGTAACGTATAACGGGCCCTTTAATTTGGTATTGCAATTTGTATTGCAATTGATTTGAAAGCAAGGAAGTGGCAGTTGGGGGTGGAGCTTGAGTAGGCAGTTGAAAGAAAAGCCGGTTAGATGCGGTTGAGTTGCTGTGATGCAGGAGAAAAAAAAAAAAAGAGACCTCCATTTTTAGATATGTGGGGAGTGTAATTAGCACCCATTTGTAGCGCCCCGTTTCTGCAACAACAGAATACTGAAAAATTAGTCCAATTGATGGTGACATCCATCCTCCTAAGGCCGGGATAGGAAAAACGCTTGAACTAGTCCACTGTTTAAGAGATCTCTTTATTACTATGAAATGACTGTCTATTGGAAATGGAAAAAGCAACTTTGACTAAACATTGGTTACAAGATTTCAGTAAAGTTCCTCATTTCACGTTTTCACAGTATCCTTGGTGTATGTCTTCCTTCAGTGGTCTTATACTTACTTTCCAGATATCACCACAACTCATAGTCTCCTATCTCTGTTATTTTTCTCTTCGTAATTTGCCACCTAACCTAGGGATTTGCTGGAGCCATCAGAGACACCGTGACCTGAACATCCTCCAAGGTAGTAGGCCCGGCTTCTCACAAGGCGGTGTGACAAATTACAATTGCCTACAAGGATTCTCTACAAAGTAGTGAAAATTAACATTTTCTTTATGGTAACTTTAAATTTGGTCAATTACTTTTGAGCTTCTGAAATGAGAAGGGTTTGTAGAAAAATTATTCCAATTCTTAAACGTTTGACATTATATTTTTGTTCAACCCCTTTAATTAAACCTGAAAGTCTACACTTAAATTGCTTCTGAGTTTCAGTTTAAATATATAGTGGCATGCAGAGGCCAAATCATGAAGATTCGGTCACTGTCCAAATATGTCTGGACATAACTGTATGTAAAGATTGTTAGAACTCAGAACTGTTCGCTGTAGAAAACATGCATGTCTAGCTGTACTCTATAAACTCCTTGTTCAGCATTCCCCCTTTTTATTGCTGCAGGTGGGAATCTTCAGAAAGTCTGGTGTGAAGTCTCGTATTCAGGTGCTGCGCCAAACTAATGAGTCCTCACCTGACAACGTAAACTATGTCGGGCAGTCAGCTTACGATGTGGCCGATCTGCTGAAGCAGTACTTTAGAGACCTGCCAGAACCTATTTTTACCATCAAACTGACCGAAACTTTCTTGCAGATCTACCAACGTGAGTGCTTAAATTCATTACTACAGAAGAATACATCTACGTGGTGTTATGGTACATAGCTCTTTGCGTGGACATTTGCCACTTACTATGTAACGTATTGGGCATTTAAAAGAATGTTTCAATCAAAGCAGTTAAGGTCCAGTCACACTAAGCAACTTACCAGCGATCCCAACAACGATAGGGATCGCTGGTAAGTTGCTAGGAGGTTGCTGGTGAGATGTCACACTGCGACGCTCCAGCGATCCCACCAGCAACCTGACCTGGCAGGGATCGCTGGAGCGTGGCTACACGAGTTGCTGGTGAGCTCACCAGCAACCAGTGACCAGCCCCCAGCGCTGCGTGGAAGATGCTGCGCTTGGTAACTAAGGTAAATATCGGGTAACCAACCCGATATTTACCTTGGTTACCAGCGCACGGAGCTACACGTGCAGAGAACAGGGAGCAGTGCACACTGAGCGCTGGCTCCCTGCTCTCCTAGTTACAGCACACATCGGGTTAATTACCCGATGTGTGCTGCAGCTAAATGTGCACAGAGCAGGGAGCAGCGCACAATGCTTAGCGCTGGCTCCCTGCTCTCCTAGCTACAGCACACATCGGGTTAATTAACCCGATGTGTCCTGCAGCTACATGTGCACAGAGCAGGAGCCGGCACTGACAGTGAGAGCGGCGGAGGCTGGTAACAAAGGTAAATATCGGGTAACCAAGGACAGGGCTTCTTGGTTACCCGATGTTTACTGTGGTTACCAGCCTCCGCAGAAGCCGGCTCCTGCTGCCTGCACATTTAGTTGTTGCTGTCTCGCTGTCACACACAGCAATCTGTGCTTCACAGCGGGACAGCAACAACTAAAAAATGGCCCAGGACATTCAGCAACAACCAACGACCTCACAGCAGGGGCCAGGTTGTTGCTGGATGTCACACACCGCAACATCGCTAGCAACGTCACAAAAGTTGTTCGTTAGCAGCGATGTTGCTAGCGATGTTGCTTAGTGTGACGGGGCCTTAAGTTTCTCACCAGAATTTGTGATAACTGCTGGTTCAATGGCCATGGAGCAGTAGTTGTACATGTGCTGACCAGGGCTGTGGAGTCGGAGTCGTGGAGTCTGAGTCGGAGCTCATTTTGGTGGAGTCTGAGTCGGTATAAAATGCACTCCTAAAATATATAATAAATTGGGGCTAGTAGTGCAATGCAGAGTGTGATGAATATTTTTTCATAGGAATTTCCGAAACTTATGAAATGTCCTATAAATGGCTGTTCTATTCCTGATCTAAGGCTACATTCACACAGCGTTTTTGCTGTGTTTTTTCAGGATACGTTTTTCAGCTGCAAAAGCACATCAGCTTTTTAAAAAACCGCATCACTTGAACGGTTTTTCAGCTCATAAATAATGCTTTCAATAGCAAAAGCATGTTAGAAAAACGCCACAAACTGACTGCTCATTCTGTGTGAGGATCCTCACAAAACGCTGTGTCTGAATGTCCTATCTTTTCACCCATTGCCTTTGCAGGATGTCCAGAGTCCCTGCATTTCACTGAATTATTTTGCCATCAATGTTCGATATGTTTATGACAAAAAATAAATTGTTAGTAAAACACTGGCATTAAAAGATAGTAAAGCTCCTCACAGCAGCCAGTTTCTCCAGGCCTTAAGCTGGTGTCACACACAGCGACAACGACAACGACGTCGCTGCTACGTCACCATTTTCTGTGACGTTGCAGCGACGTCCCGTCGCTGTCGCTGTGTGTGACATCCAGCAACGACCTGGCCCCTGCTGTGATGTCGCAGGTCGTTGCTGAATGTCCATCTTCATTTTTTGGTCGTCACTCTCCCGCTGTGACACATACATCGCTGTGTGTGACAGCGAGAGAGCGACGAAATGAAGCGAGCAGGGAGCAGGAGCCGGCGTCTGGCAGCTGCGGTAAGCTGTAAACATCGGGTAACCAAGGGAAGACCTTTCCCTGGTTACCCGATATTTACCTTCGTTACCAGCCTCCGCCCTTGCTGCCAGTGCCGGCTCCTGCTCTGTGCACATGTGGCTGCAGTACACATCGGGTAATTAACCCGATGTATACTGTAGCAAGGAGAGCAAGGAGCCAGCGCTAAGCAGTGTGCGCGGCTCCCTGCTCTCTGCACTGTGACATGTAGCTGCAGTACACATCGGGTTAATTAACCCGATGTGTACTGTACCTAGGAGAGCAAGGAGCCAGCGCTAAGCGCGGCTCCCTGCTCTCTGCACATGTAGCACAGCGACGTTATGATCGCTGCTGCGTCGCTGTGTTTGACAGCTAAGCAGCGATCATAACAGCGACTTACAAGGTCGCTGTTACGTCACAGAAAATGGTGACGTAACAGCGACGTCGTTGTCGCTGTCGCTTAGTGTGAACCCAGCTTTAGTGGAAAAAGGTCTGCAAGATTAGGAATGCAAAAAAGAACAGGTTCTTGCCATTGTAATGAACAATGCTTCAAACATAAGTACAATTAAACTGATCAATGAGAGTAATGAACAACATCTAGAAGAAAATTTAGGATTCAGTATGTGTGAGATGGAGCCACAGTGCTGTTCATGTAACTGAGGAACAAACAGATATTACAACAGAAGAACAGCAAAATGATACTTTAGGATTAGATGTTCTTGTTGACGCTGCTTCAAAACACTTTCATATTCATCACATGCGCTGTGTTGTGCACACGCTGTAGCTGGCAATAAGAGAGTCTGCAAGAGGGACCCCGCTTTCACACATCTGTCTTTTCGCCAGTTTGGCGGATGCGTCGCACTCCAGTACAGTGTATACAGTACAGTGCCAGCGCGACAAATGACGGTCACGTGCTTTCATGTGACCAGAGCATGTGACCCAAAATTTGTGGCGCTATCACTGTACTGTATCATACTGTACTGGCTTGCGCCACATCTGCCAAACTGGCAAAAAGCCGGATGTGTGAAACTGGGCAGACATGCTAGAAATCTAATTGGAAAAGTGAAGAAGTTGGTTATTGCCGCCAGAACCCCTAAACTTGATTCCATCTTGAAGATACATGCTGGGAAAGGGGCAATTGTTGATCAAGCCACTCGGTGAGGCAGCACTTATTTAATGACTGAGCGATTGCTTGAACTAAAATCGTTTCTTATAGATATGGTGAACCCTCAAGTAACCTTTAATGAAGGTCAATGGACACAAGTGGCTGAATTGAAGGAATTGCTTAATCACCCATTTACCATGACTAAAAAATTACAAGCTGAGGATTTAACTCCTGGCATTTTCATAAGGGAGTGGAAGAACTTGCTATTTTGCCTGTTCCAAAGAGGAGGTTTAATCC